>NC_133622.1:224189841-224207418 GCF_048593235.1 Sminthopsis crassicaudata | reverse complement strand
ATCTATCCTACATCCACCATCCATCCTGATGCTCCTTTCACATCCACTGCTTCTAGTCTTGTCCTTGGGGCCTTTGTCCTCAAGGTCTTTGTCATATTTCTTTATTAATTTAAGAATATCATCACATTCCCCCCAAATCTTCTCATCTCCTGGCAAAATACCCCAAGTACTTTCACTAGATGGGCCAAAGGCAAGAATCTGGGGCCCTTCACTCTCTCGATTGCCCTTCTATGGACAGTCCAATTCTTCAGACAAAGACTTTACTAAAACGGGGTTCCCAGAAATGTGTATGTACATTCACCGAGGTAGATTATAACAGGAATATCACCTGATTCCTGGAAGTTATGACAATCAGCGAAGATCAAGCCCACATCAGCTTTTTGGTTGCTCTAGTACCCTGTTTTGAGTTTCAGTCCCCTGAAACATATAAAGATCTTATTTCAGATGAGATGCTGTGAAGTCAGTCTTCTCTCAATAATAACTTGATTTTTTTAAATCCAAGCATGAGACTTTACAGCCCTACCCTGGCAAAATCACTTTTTTTTGGTCCTGACTCAGTTATCTAATACATGTGTTCACCCTCTAGCTGTCTTCTCATACCTACAGCCATGTTTTCACTAAAAATATTAGACAGCATCGGACCTACCACAGATCCCTGGGGCATTCCACTAGAAACCGCCTTTCAAATTGGCACAGAATCATTCAGAACCATTCTTTGGGTCCAGTCATTTAAAAGGTTCCAAATTGATCTAAGTGGACTACCACTCAGTCACAACTGTCCATTTTGTTCAATATGTTCATTTAAATTATTTATTTAAAAATAATAGGGACAGCTAGATGGCTCAGTGGATAGAGAACCATTCCTGAAATCAGGAGAACCTGAGTTCCAATCTGGCTTCAGACACTTAATACTTCCTAGCTGTGTGACCCTGGGCAAGTCATTTAACCCCCGATTGCTTCAGCAAAAATAAATAAATAAAAATAATAACAGCAAAGATTTATATAGAACTTACTATGTATTACGCATGGTGCTAAACACGTAACAATTATTCCTCACAACAACCCTGAGAGGAATTATTATCCCCATTTTACAGATGAGGAAGACTTATTCAGGGTCATCCATCCAATAAGTATCTGAGGGTGGATTGATTTCAGATCTCACTGACTCCAGAGCTAATGCTTTATCCATTGTACTACTCACATGCCTCAAATATGTATTTAGAAAGTTAGTTAATGTAAATAGCAACTAAATAGAACCTAAGGGCCAGGCACTGTGCTAAGGGGCTGTGGTAGCTACAGAAATCCCACAAGAAGTAAATTTCTCTAAAGAAGATGAAAGTCAGGGAGTTTATAGAAGAGATTGGACAAATACCCAAATAATAACAAGTGAGAGTCCCCCATTAAAGTCTCAAAGAGACAGTTTTAGAGACATTAAAGTTTCTCATCAGTAAAATGAGGAATTTGAAGTAGGTAAGAAGAAAGTTCTTCTCCTACCCTCAGGTTTTTTTCCTTCCATAGGTTCCATTTTTTGAGAACATCATCTCCTTTCAAAACTTTTATTAGTCCCAAAGCTTTCCTTCCCTCATCTGTCAGTCTCAGCCAGGAGGGAGTCCCAGGACCTGAAGGTCTGAGAGAAGCTTTAAGGTAAGCATTCTTGGATCAGCTAGATGATGCACTGGATAGAATGCTGGTTCTGGAGTCAGGAGGACCTGAGTTCAAATTCAGCTTCAGATACTTAACAATTCCTTGATGTGTGATCCTGGGCAAGTCACTTAACCCTGATTTCCTTGCCCCCTCCCAAAAAAAAGTAAAGGATCTTTTTGATGTTGACCAAATATAAAGACAGAGGAATTGAGTCTGCCAGCTGCCCCTCCAACCCTGACCCAGAAAGTTAATACTCCCAGTGAGAAATGAATGTTGCACTGATAATAATAATGGATTTGGAACCAGAGCATCTCAGATTTAAAGCTAACAAAGCCTCAGAGCCTATGTAGACCAATCCATGCTGCTTCCAAAGGACCCAAGTTCAAATCCCAGCTCTGTTAACTATGTGATCTTGGCCAAGTCACTCAACCTATGTAGAAACCAGCTTCTTTATCCATGAAATGAGAGTTCCAACATTAAGATTCCTTCTGATTCTTGATCAATCAGTCAATCAAGAGCCATCTATTAAGTGCTGCTTTTGTGTGTAGGTGGAGTGGAGACTTCTGCCTTGCATTCTGGTCCCCGCTGATGAAATTATAGACAAAAACTGCAAAGGTTGCTCTTTCCCCACCCCCAAAACCACACAGCAAAGAACCAACTCCTTTGCCATTCATAGCTTGGAATGAATAAGCTGCTCCAACTATTCATCTGAGGAAACTCCAATTACATGTTTTTCCTTCCCTTCATTTCTATAATTCCATTCTCCAGCCGCACAACATAAAGGGAAGACACACCTCCATTTGTGGAAAAACAAAAAACCCTATATTCTCATTGATGGGTCCTAACAATGGGGAGAAAAAACCCAAGCAGAGAAAGAAAAGATGATAGGAGTTTGGATTTGGGGGAACACCACATTATGTTCTCAAAACAAAGACACGGGACAGATCAACACAAAGAGGGCACAGGAGAAAGGGGACAAGATCCCTACACCCCAGTGAAACGTACCTTTTGCCAAAAAAGTAATAGAAAATAAATGCTCAAAATAACGACTCCACTGAAAGGTAACAAATCGTTTCCTTCATCTGGAAAGTCTTGCCATCAGCTTTACTTTCAAAAACAAATTGGAAAGAGATCTTGTCTTGGAATAAGAAAACCGGGGTTTGATTTCCAGTTTGGTTACTAGCTGTTAAGTTCTCTTCTCTGGGTCTCAATTTCCTCGTCTGTGAAAAGAAGGGGATTACACTCCGGGGCCTCCAAGGGCCCTGAATCTGTGATTCTCTAAGGAGTTTCCCAGAAGCACATCTGGGACAAACCCCAAAATCTAGAAGGGCTTTGCAAGCCTCCGGTTTGCAAATCACTTCCTTAAATGACTCAGTCTCTCCACACCCTCCCTGAGATTCATCCGGAAATGCTGCAGAAGATGCATCTATAAGGAGCCCAGCTGCCCACAAGTCTGGGTAGATTTCTGTCTTAGAAGGGAGGAATCCAGCCAGCTACCAATAACCCTGAAACCTCAAGGAAATGAGCTTCCCATGGACCATGATTCCCCTCTTTGCCATCCTCCTTTCTGCTGATGAGGGGAGAACTCCTTCTCCCTCCCCCCCCCCACAAAAGAGACCGGTTCCAATCATGGGGCAAATCACAACTGGGCAACTATACCTTAGAACAGAGAAATACAAATTGTGATGGCAAAGGTTCCTCGAAGTAGAATTATCGTTCATTCATTTTCAGTTGTGTGGCTGTGACCCCGTTTGGGGTTTTCTTGGCAAAGAGACCGGAGGAGGGTTGCCACTATCTTTTCTGGCTCATTTTATAGATGAGGAAACTGAGGGAAACAGAATGAAGTGACTTGTCCAGGATCACTCCCCCCATTGGCAGCCACCCCACAGATGTATGCTTGATAAGTGCCCAAGGGGTTCCATGAGGAAGAGAAGTTCATGGGGACTTTATGGAGCCAATCATTTCACACACAACAGTTCCAAAAACCTCCAGACAGCGGAAAAGACTGGTGGTGATTTCACTTATTAGTAATAATATACAATATAATATATATACCAATATAATAACATATATATGATATGTATAATATGAAATAACAATATTCCCTTAATTACATTGAATAGCTCAAATTGATGGTCTGGCTCACGTTGCCATATCATCACTTTTACAAAATTTGCTCTTCACAATGAACTTGTATATGGTTTATTTTATTATTATTATATTATTATATAATATTATATTACATATTAATATATTACTAATACCATATATGGTATATGGTATTAATAATATATATTAATACGTAATATGTATATAATTAAGATGTAATATATGTAACATATTAATGTAATTAATATGTAATATATGTATAATATGGTAAATGGTTTATTTTACTTCCCATTTTATAGATTAAAAAAAGGATTTTAGTCATGAGTTTGGTTTGGTTTTGTTTGCCAGTGAGGGTGATGTGTGATTTCACCCAAATGGGATACTTCAGGTGTGGAAGCCCCCTCCACCTACACAGATCAACTCTTGGTCTATCGCTTAGGACTCTGAAACACACATACGTTCCAATAATTATGCCCAGCTAAAATGAATCAGAGGCAGAAATGGGACCCAGGGTATCCTGACCCCAAGGCTGACCTCCTAGCCACCATGCCATGATTTCAGAGGAGCTAGATTTATACCCACAAGGCCATGGAGCACCACTCCCTCATATTACAGCAGGAGGGGCTGAGATCAGAGAGGGGCTGTTGCTCAGTGTCACACCACCATGCTCTCCCTCCCTAGGCACACTGAGGGATCAACAAGTGGGATGGAATAGAAGCTCTCTGAAGGCAGGGAGTGCCACATGAACAGCTTTGGGGCTTTGGAGCACCTCTCAAAGAGCCGTAGACAATACATGCTTAGGAAATGTTTATTGATTAACTGAGAAATTGATTGATTGATTGAAGACCAGGCCAGCTAAACTGAAGGAAGCCCCAAGGGGGTGCATACTTCTGCCTCCCAGCCATTCTCAAAGACTATCTATATAGTCACAGGAGCTGCAATCTGGATAGGTGGATGGAATAGTCATACCATCATCCCTGAAGATTAAAGTATTGAATGAGACTGATTTCCTTAAAGAAGCCCTCTCATTAAAAATAATAAAAATAATAATAATAATAATTAAAAATAATAATAATAATAATAATAATAATAAAATGTTGAGTCTTTCCAGTTGGGTCTGACTTTTTGTGACCCATTTGGGGTTTTCTTGACAAAGATACCAAAAGGATTTGCTATTTCCTTTTTCAGATGAGGAAACTGAGGCAAACAGAGTAAAGTGGCAAGCCCAGGGTCACTCAGCTAGTAAGTGTCTGAGGCCAGATTTGAACTCACAAAGCTCCAGGCTTGACACTCTCTCTACTGCACTATCTAGCTGTCCCTCAAAATAATGGCTCCTATTTAGGTATAAAGTTTCACAAAATATTTGACACAAGCTATCTTAATGACTCCTCCTAACCAGCCTGTGATACCAATACTATTGTGGTCTTTCCATTTTAGAAGGAAGGCTGTGAAAAGCATTTGTTCAGCTCCTACTGTATGCCAGGCACTGTGTTAAGTCCTGTATACATGCTACCTCATTTGATCTTCACAACAACCCTGGGAGGGAGGTGCTGCTGTTTTCCCCACTTTGTAATTGGGGAAACTGAGGGAAAAAAAGAAGTTAATGACTTGCCAAGTCCAGCTCTATCCACTACACTATGCAGTCTCTTTGCTCTTTGTAGCCTGGCCATATGGATGTGCCTCCCTGTCCCAGCCCTTCCTCAGAGATGCTGGGCTGGGTGCTCATATACCAAGGGTTCTCAAACTACGGCCCTTGAGCCACATGCGGCCTGCTGAGGAGGTTTATGGGTTATGGCAAATGGGCTGAGAGGCAGAGACAGAGTGTGAGGTGGTTTTTTGTTTTTTGCCTTTTTTTTTTTTTTTTTACTATAGTCCAGCCCTCCAACAGTCTGAGGGACAGTGAACTGGCCCCTATGTAAAAAGTTTGAGGACCACTGTCATATACTACCAGTCGAGGTTTGGGGAGAACCAATAAGGAGTCCCCCAGCTTAAAGTCAGGATAGTCCTGGGTCCTCATCCTGCATCAAATCCTTGCTTGCTATGTGACTTTGGAAGAGTCACTTCCCCCTCAGTTTCCTCCTGTGTAAGGTGAGAGGGCTAGACTTATATATCTATATCTATCTCCACCTGGGGGAGGGAGAATTCCAGGAACTTTCTCTCCCCATAGAAATACTCACACTAAGTGTGGGACTCATCCATCTACTTCTAGGCCCTGAGTCCCGGCCCCACCCTTAATGAGCCAGG
Organism: Sminthopsis crassicaudata; assembly: GCF_048593235.1. Taxonomy (NCBI): domain Eukaryota; kingdom Metazoa; phylum Chordata; class Mammalia; order Dasyuromorphia; family Dasyuridae; genus Sminthopsis; species Sminthopsis crassicaudata. The sequence continues at coordinate 224,201,421 of NC_133622.1, read as the reverse complement.
TGAGCTTGGACAAGTCAGTTTCCCTCTCTGTCTGAACAATGAGTGTATGAGAGGATTGCTCTTGAACACCTCCTGAATGTCAGTGACTCCAGAAACTCAGAGAACTTCAGTGGGGATGTGGGGGAGGGCTTGCTAAAACCTGCTCCCAGAACTATAAAGTTTTCCATGAAGCTTTTCCAAGACTCAGGCCCTGGGCCTGATGAGTAACATTCTGAGCACTCCTGTGATTAATCTACCATTCATTGATTCATTCATTTGTTCCTCCATTCATCCTCTCTCTCCCCCCACTCCCTTCCCTCCTCTCATTCAGGCTGAGCTACAAAAGGAAACTGAGTCATGAACATCCCTGTTCATCAGAGTCCCAGAATTTCTCTGACACAGAAGACAGTCCCTCCAAAAATGCCTCATTGTCTGGCACCATCTGCTCGTTTCTACTTTCTTTCATGGGTCCTGCTCTTCTTTTAGGGTACTAAAGGGGGTTAAGGAAGAAAAAGGAAGAGGAAGAACAACTGAAAATATCCAGCTGTGGCTGATCTTCTTGTTCCCCTCTCTAAACCTCCACCCTCCACACACACACACACAGAGACTGCAAGGGTCAGGCAGATTCTATGGATGATCACTGGAGGGAGAGAAATGAATGGGGGTCAAGCTCACGCCTGACCTTCCCAGTTTGGGGGTCAATGCCTTAAAACATCCCTTTGGAGTGAGAGAAATGCCGCCTCCTCTTTTAACTTCTCAGAAAATAAAGTTTTGTCCTCCTCGCTGTTGTTCTACTAGAGATCGGAGAGGGGCTACCATGTGGGTCCGTGTCAAATAAATCCACTTTCCCTGTCACTGCTGACAAAAACCAAGAGGGAACCGGCATGTAACAAAGAGAGGGGCAGAATCTGGAATTCCACTGGGATCCCCGACATTCAGAAGCAAACTTCTTCCCTTAGTTAGGCTGCCCTGGTTCCTTGAGAGATTAGAGAGAAGGGATTTATGGATTATCCTGGTTGGGGCCACAGGGTGAGCTGGTGAATGCTTAATGTTTACAACTCACTCCTTCCCCAAACATGTGATCTGACTGATTTTCTGTGGCAGAACCATTCAAAATCTTCCTCTGGTCAACCTCAGAAAACTCTGAGAGAAGTCCCAGCCTTCCACGGCCCACAATCCTACCGCCTCTTTTCAGCTTTTCTATTTGTCCCCTACAAAGAGTAAAGACGTCCAGGGAGGCAGCTGGACATAAGTGGATGTAGCCATTCCGTGGGCATCTGGGTAAATTGAAGCCCGGCTCTTCAGACAGGCAAAAATGGAACTCAGTAAGACTGATTTCCCTTCAACCCATTTCCAAGGTCTTCCTCAGAGTCAGTCCATTAACTGTCCCAGAAGAGAAAATTAGTCACTCTCCTAAGTTGTATACAGAGACAGTGGAGTATCATGGATAAAGAGCAGACTTTGATGTCATCAAGAGCTAAGATTCAGTCTGTTCTCTGAGATCTCATGACTATATGAATTAAATTATTAGAGAAGAGTTCTTCCCTCTTGGATTTCTCTCTACAAAGAAGAATGTGCTAAAATGAGGAAGTTTTTCTTTTTCTTTTTCCTAAATATCTCCCAAGAAATGACATAGCTGTGGCCAAAGGGATAATCCTTGTATCAGGATTGAAGTCCCATCTCTGACATTTATAGCGGTATGATCCTAGGTAAGTGACTTCATCCCTTAGCGTCCCCAGGCATCTCTCCAAGACTATTATAATTACACAGTGAAGGTAGATTCCCCAAACCGATGAGATGACAAGTCTGGGCCAAAACTAAGCATCCCTAGCCCTAGCACCCTGTACATCATAGGTGTCTCATAAGTGCTTGCGAAAGGAAAAGTCTTCTCTGCAAGTTCCCCTCCTAAGGCATAATTAAAATTTGCCTATCTAAAACAACCCCTAGCCTAAGACTTTGCACACAATTATGACTCAGTAAATATTCAGTGAATAGAATGAATGAAAAAAAAGGAGTGAATGAAATACCAGCACCCTCATCTATTCCTCATCTATTCACAGAAGGAAAGATCATTACCCAAAATCCTTTGCACCAGACATCCAGGAGAATCAAAACAGAATCCATTGACTCTCTGGGGCTTTGAGATCATTCCCCCCAAATATTGGCTCTTCATACTCTGAGCACTATCCAAGATAACATCTTCCCAGAAACAAAACTAAAACACCAACCTGGAAGTACATGCTCTGCTCATTCTACTCCTTATTCCAGATCCTTTTTCTCTCTCCTTAAAACCATCGCCCCTATCTAGGCTACCCAGCTCTTCCTCTCTAGCCCACATTCTTCCTCTTTATTTCTCTGTTGATTATTCCCCACCCCCAATCACTATCCCTTTCCAACTATTCCCAAGTTCCCTTCTTTAAAGGGAATTCTCTTTCCTTTCACCATGTTCTTCCCATCCATATTTCTCCCCTACCTCCCTTCTCTTTGTCTCACCTCACCTCAAACCTTCAGCCCCCTTCTAAACAACTTTACAAGCACATGAAAGTCAGGACAACTGGGACCAGAGCAGCTACTGATTTCATCATGTGAATCACCCTGCCCCAAATGAACTTGAACAAAGAGGAGTGGGCCCCTACGAGAAGAAGCAATCTTCCAGACAAGTTACTGGGCATTTTTAGTTTTGCTGGCCAGACTTAGCATTGCTATCGTGTACTTAATAAATATTCCTGATCTTAAGATAATGATAATTGGACTCAAGATGCTTTGAGCTGCAGTTTAGAACGGTGCAAAGTTATTAAATAATTCCCTTAGAGCCTGTTGGGAAATTCACTATAGCCACCTTCCTGAACTACAAATAAGTAAGGGATCATTCTCTGATCGTTAAAATAAAGCTGCCTCTGTTCCTCTCCTTCACACACTCTTCAGGCCAGACACACTTGGTGTCTAAAACTCTATGTCCATGCCTTTGTCCAGGTTCTCCACCATCCCTAAAATGCACCTCCTTCTCATGCCTGACTCGGTAGTCCTAATTACCTATAATCCTCTGTAGTGAAGGGGATATTTTGTATTTAACATATATTTTAACATATTTAACATGCATGGGACTACCTGCCATCTAGGGGACGGGGCTGAGGGAAAGGAGGGGAAAATTGGAACAAAAGGTTTTGCATTTGTCAATGCTGAAAAATTACCCCTGCATAGATCTTGTAAATAAAAAGCTATAAAAAAAGTGAACGTGAACATTTTTCCATTGTGTCCCATGAATCTCCACCAGAAATTGGTGCAGACTATTTGTATAGTGTGTCGATTTTTTCATTCACTTAAACATATGTACACATTGTTTCCTCCCATAGAAACATGTTGTTTCCTTCCTTCCCTTGAGGGAAGGGACTTTCATATTTGTCTTTGTGTCTTTCAGACGGTGCCTGCTGGAGAGGAGGTCCTCTATATAAAACGCTTGCTGATTCACTGAGCTATTCTTTTTCTCTCCCCCCCAGCTTTCCAGAGTCCCAGTCAAAGTCCACCTTCTCCATCAACTTTGCTCCAGCTGCCACCCAGATATTCGGCGACTGGATTCCTAGGAATTTTGTCTACAACTCATAATCTAGGACTTGGTTACTTAATTGTTAAATGAACCTCTAAATGAATCATAGACCAGAGGAGTTAGAGCTGGAAGGGCTTTTAGAGATCCTTTGGACCAGCTTCCTCATTTTTTAAAGGAAATTGAGGTTCGGGGAGGTTGCCTTGTCCCTCACCAGTAAGTTTCAGAGGCGGGATCTGAATCCGGATCCTCCCTACTCCAGGGCTGGATTTCTAATCTTAAGGCCATGCTGCCTCCAGCTTGCTCATCTCATCTCCCCACTTAGACAATAAGTCTCCAGAGGAGAATGTTTTAAACTTTGTAAGATAACAGGACAACCTGGGGATGTAGTGCAAGAGGTCCAGGCTCCCCTTTGGGGATTTGGTTTCCTCATGAAATGAGGAAGCAGCTTTAGATTCAGAAAACGCCTTAAAGGTCCCCAGATCCCAACTCTGAGTTTCATTCTTTGGAGGCCCCCACAGCTGTTCGGGGTCAAAGGTGACATTTGAACTCAACTGTTTTCCCCCTCTCACCCAGTGCCAGGCTACCTGTCTCCCAAGACTGCTGCAAAGAGAGCAGTTTCCCCTGGCCCCACAGCACAGCCCAGAGCTGGGAAGGGCCCTACTACATCCTCCCTGAATTGAATCCTCAGCTGGGTTATGTTTAATGACACCGTTGGCACTTCTTGAAAGAGGAAATTAATTTAGTTAGCGATAAGCCAAGAGGCTCTGTAATTACCCACTGAGGCTAGGAGAGACAAAGAAGAGCAGCCCGGAGGAGGGCTGCATCCCACATCCCTCCCTTCCTCTCCCAAGCTCCCAGCCCCTGCCCCCCAGCAGAGAGAGGCCTGGCCCAAAGCTGTGGCCCTCCTCATGCCAAGGGGGCAGCAGGCCTGCTCTCCATGCCTCGGTCCCCTATAGATGGGCCATCCAGAGCCCGCTCGGCCAGGCCAGTTAGAGAGCCCAGGCGGAAACAGTCAGCATCCTGGCAGCCGGGAGCAGGGCGATTGATTCTCTGCTCCCCCTCCCCCAGACCATTTCTATTCCTGGGGAGCTCGGGAAGAGGCAGCAAGCTGTTTCCAGTTTCCCCGAAAACACTCACTCAAGCTACCAAGGAGCTCCTGAGAGCTGGGGCTTATAGACAGTTGGAGGAGGGGGGAAGGGGAGTGGGCAGGAACAGATTCAGCTCCCCCAGGGACATGGGTTGCTGGAAGGAATTATTTACAGCAGCCTGCTTAGACCTTGCTCTCACATCTCTCCCGAGGACCTCAGCTTCTTGGTCAAACTCAATCTAAGCCAATGCAATAAGCATTTATTAGGCACCTAGTGTATGGAGGGCTGAAGCTCTTATTGTATTAAGCTCCTGCTGTCTAAAGCACTCTTCAGGTGCCCATTTTCTAAATGGGATGAGCCAAGGAAGCTCAGTTGCCATTAAACAGGCAAGAGAAAATGTGTTCTCTAGGGTGGGGTGAAGGGGGACCAGGAGGACGAGACTCAGAAGGTATAGCTATAAAGTCACTTAACTCTCTGAGCCTCACTTCTGTATAATGACAGGGGTGGGCTCCATGATTTTTCAGGTTTCTTCCAGCTTTAAATCTAGGACTTTAGAGAAGTTTCCATTTCTGTAAAATGAAGTGATTGAGTCCTCCGGGAATCCTGACTCTGATTCTATGGGCCAATATTCCATTGAATGGCTCCCCAAAGCCTCCCCATCTGAAAGCTCTGATCCAGTGAGAGAACAATCCAAGATTCTATGCAATCAATTGAGAGCTGGGGGACCCAAAAAATCCTTTCCTAATTTAATAATTCAGGGACAGGTAAGATCAGTGGGGTGGGAGGGATGAGCAAGCTTCATGGGGAGTCTTCAACTGGGTTCTCTGAAAACTGCTTCAGCTTCTTCTGCCTTGGGCATATCTGAGCCTGCTACTGCAGCCCAGCCCTGCCCAGCCCTGCCCAGCCCTGCCCAGCCCCGGCAATGGGCTTCTTACTCAACTCCAAGCAGGCTAGGGGATTCCACGAGGACAGTTAGGCAGTTGCATTACACCATGCGGTCTGAGCCGCCGGGGGATGGAGTGATACCCAGGCTTTCTCAGAGATCCCCCAAATTAAAAAGAAGAAAGAGAAGAAGGAATAAAAGAACAGAGAGAAAGAGAGGCAGAGAAAGAGAGAGGCAGAGAGATAGAAATTGAAAGAGACAGAAAGATTGAGAGAAAGAGAGATTGAGACAGAGAGACAGAGAGAAAGAAAGAAAAAGAGAGAGATTGAGACAGAGACAGAGAGAAAGAAAGAAAAAGAGAGAGATTGAGACAGAAAGAGAGAGAGAGACAGAGAGAAAGAAAGAAAAAGAGAGAGAGAAAAAGAGAGATTGAGACGGAAAGAGAGACAGAGAGAAAGAAAGAAAAAGAGAGAGAAAAAGAGAGAGAGAGATTGAGACAGAAAGAAAGAGAGAGAGAGAGAGAGAGAGAGAGAGAGAGAGAGAGAGAGAGAGAGAGAGAGAGAGAGAGAGAGAGAGAGAGAGAGAGAGAGAGAGAGAGAGAGAGAGAATTCTTTTCAGCAGGAAATTTGAAACAACGGAGCTCTAGGACAACTTTTTCCCTCTCAGCGCCTTGTGTTCTCTCATTCAGAGGAGGCAAACCCCAAACTTCCCACAGGTTATTGCCAAAGGACCAAAGCTCAGGCGAAGGCGCTCGGGGAGAAGCCGCCGAGTGCTGGGTCGAACGGCCGAGAAGCGGGACCCCCGGCTCCCGAAGCGGGAACGCAGAGCCCGACTTCCATTCATAAGGCACTCACCGATCTGGGCCAGGCTGAGCTGCAGCAAGAACAAGCCCCACAGCGTGCGGCTCCGAGCGCTGTCCATGGCGTGTCCCGTCCGAAGCGGCCCTGGGCGCAGAGACAAAGGCGGCGAGGAGAAGGAGCGAGCGCGTCCGGGGAGGATGTGCGGGCCGCGAGTGAGAGCTCGGAAGTTTACTTGCAGTTTTGATGAAGGAGGGACATAGGCGCGAGGGCACACCCATGTGGATAGCTGAAGGGCAGTTGTATGATTAAGCAAGCAGCCTGCCAGGGGCTTTAAGGAAGCACCACAACTCTTTTGTTCGCTTCTCGTCTCCTGCTCGCTCGCTCGCTCGCTCGCTTTAAAGTACGACGAGATTGGAAACCGGGAGCACGGATGGCGGGGCTCCCGGCGCTGCGCGGGGAGCCCGGGGGGCGGGCGTTCTTATCGAGCGCTGCTCCCGAGGAAGGCGGCCAGACGGTTAGATTGGGACCCCGCAAAGCCCTAGGAATCACCGCCAAGCAGAATCACTCCCCACTCGGGAACTGTCGCAGCAGTCCGGTCCTTATTCCCCCAGAGTGCTTTCTGAATATCCCAAGAAGTGATCTATTCCAACCTCCCCTAGATCTAGAACTGGAACAGACCTCAGAGGACTGCTAGTCAACTCAGCCCATTTTATAGATGAGGAAACTGAGGTTCAGAAGTGTTTACATGATTTAGATACTAGATCTAGAACTGGAACAGACCTCAGAGGGCAGCTAGTCAACTCAGCCCATTTCATAGATGAGGAAACTGAGGTTCAGAAGTGTTTACATGATTTAGATACTAGATCTAGAACTGGAACAGACCTCAGAGGACTGCTAGTCAACTCAGCCCATTTTATAGATGAGGAAACTGAGGTTCAGAAGTGTTTACATGATTTAGATACTAGATCTAGAACTGGAACAGACCTCAGAGGACTGCTAGTCAACTCAGCCCATTTTATAGATGAGGAAACTGAGGTTCAGAAGTGTTTACATGATTTAGATACTAGATCTAGAACTGGAACAGACCTCAGAGGGCAGCTAGTCAACTCAGCCCATTTCATAGATGAGGAAACTGAGGTTCAGAAGTGCTTACAAGATTTAGATACTAGATCTAGAACTGGAACAGACCTCAGAGGGCTGCTAGTCAACTCAGCTCATTTTATAGATGAGGAAACTGAGGTTCAGAAGTGTTTACATGATTTAGATACTAGATCTAGAACTGGAACAGACCTCAGAGGGCAGCTAGTCAACTCAGCCCATTTTATAGATGAGGAAACTGAGTCTGGAGCTATAGAATAATAGCTCTAAAACTGACAATTCTCCCTATTTTATAGATGAGGAAACTGAGGTTCAGAAGTGTTTACATGATTTAGATACTAGATCTAGAACTGGAACAGACCTCAGAGGGCAGCTAATCAACTCAGCTCATTTTATAGATGAGGAAACTGAGGTTCAGAAGTGTTTACATGATTTAGATACTAGATCTAGAACTGGAACAGACCTCAGAGGGCAGCTAGTCAACTCAGCTCATTTTATAGATGAGGAAACTGAGGTTCAGAAGTGTTTACATGATTTAGATACTAGATCTAGAACTGGAACAGACCTCAGAGGGCAGCTAGTCAACTCAGCCCATTTTATAGATGAGGAAACGGAGTCTGGAGCTATAGAATAATAGCTCTAACACTGACAACTCTCCCTATTTTATAGATGAGGAAACTGAGGTTCAGAGGTGTTTACATGATTTAGATAATGGATTTAGAACTGGAAAAGACTTCAGAGGGCAACTAGTCTAATCTCCTACTTTATAGATGAGGAAACTGGGATCTACAAGTGTTTACATGATTTAGATACTAGATCTGAAACTGGAAAAGACCTCAGAGGGTAGCTAGTCAACTCACCCCATTTTATAGATGAGGAAACTGAGGTTCAGAAGTGTTTACATGATTTAGATAATAGATTTAGAACTGGAAAAGACTTCAGAGAGCAACTACTCCAATCTCCTACTTTGTAGATGAGGAAACTGAGATCTAGATGTGTTTACATGATTTAGAATAATAGATCTAGAACTGGAAAAGATTTCAGAGGGCAGCTAGTCTAATCTCCCACTATAGATGAGGAAATTGAGGTCTAGAGGTGTTTATATGATTTAGAAAAATAGATCTAGAACTGGAAAAGATTTCAGTAGTCAAATCCACCCACTTTACAGATTTGGAAACTGAGGTCTAGGGAGTTTGAGTGATTTGCCCAAGTCCTCACAACTTGCAAAGAGCAGCGGTCCTGTGCCTTCCAATTCAGTGCCCCTTCGTGAAGTACCATTCTGTTTTCAAAATCCAGAGTCCAGGTGCACAGTTGCAGGTGGAAGTTATACTTCCATTCACTACCCTCAAATAGGAGCTAAGAGCCCGACAGCTGGCCTCCAGCCACTACAAAGAACTCATGACTGTGCCCCCCTACTCGTCCCCAAAGAGGAAAGAGTAATGGTATCCACATGCCCCTTGTGGTCCTTTGCTTCCTTGATGATCATGGCCACCTGGAGTAGTCATACTAACTTGGAAAAAAATGGCCATGTTGTGTTTCCAGCGGGGGATTGAGGTGATGAGCAGTTTTCCCATGGGGATAAATAGCAATTCAATTCCATTCACTTCAATTCCTTGAGCACTTATTAACCATTTACCATGAGCGATCCACTTTATGTATTACAGATACAAAAATAAAATAGAAAGAAGCTTTGGGTCTTGTGAAATTTACATTCTAGCTACTCCCCAGGCACTTCTATCTGGAATGAGGGATCAGAGCACGCGACACTGTACTTCCCTTTTGCAGAGTGGATTTCTCCATGGAAGAATGAAGCGCTCGTCCCAGCTTGTCCCAAATACGGGTTGGAGAGGACCCATATTTGAATTCTGACTTTTACTCCCTCATATGACTTAGGGCAAATTATGGAACTTCTCAAATTTTTGTTTTTCTCATCTAAAAAATGAGGTTGGATCAGATGCCTTCTGAGATCTCTTTTAAATCTCAGTTAGGAGTTCTTAAGCCTGAGATCCATGAACTTTTTTTCCCCCTGAGACACCCGGGGTTAAGTGACTTGCCCAGGATCATACAAGTGTCTGTGGACAGATTTGAAGTCAGGTCCTTCTGACTTCAGGGTTGGTGCTCTATCCACTATACCAACTAGCTGCCCCCAATCCATGAACTTTTCAAAAACATTTTGTTGTTTCCTTTGTATGCATTTTATTTTATTTAGAAAATTTTTTCTAAGAGGGCCATAACCTTCACCCTACCACCAAAGGGACCAGTGACATGCACACACAAAATGGTTTAAAATATCTGGAGATTTCTTGACTTCTAAGGACCATAAAACTTATGACACTGGGATGTTATTAAAAGTTTACTGAATGTCTTACCACCACCAGTTTGAAAAAGAATAATAGACTGCAGGGGATCTTCCCGCACCAGTATTTTTTCTCTCTAAAACAACCTTTAATATGCTATCAGATTCATCTTCCATTCACAAATCCTCAGTGGCTTCTTGTCTGTAGACTAAAATTCAACTCTACGTAGGATTCAAGAATATAATCTGATGCCATTTTACTATTTTTCCAGACTTGTTTTATGTTGTCCACTTAATACATTTTATATTCAAGTAGGAATTCATTAGTACTAATTATTCTCCTCCAAGCTCATGTTCCCCCAAGTTCTCCTGCTTTCACCCCTTTCCTTGAACTCTTCCCTACTTCCTGAATCTCTTCTCTCCCACCATTGTGGAAATCCTCTCTAAAGTCTTTGTGATTGTCCTTGTTTTTGCTTTGAGATTAGCATGTCCATCTTTCCACTGTTCTTATTCATATATGTGGATCTTTGGGCAGAGTGTTAAAAAATAAAATATTATTGATGAAGTAGAATTTCAAAAAATCTCCTCATCCCTCAATGCCCACTTCAAATGATATTTGGTCTACAAAGCCATCCTTAATTCTTCTCTGCTACTTTATTAGACTTCACCTCTATTGGATCATAGGATCATAGACTTTGTCCTAAAAGGTACTTTGGAGGAAATCTAGGTGAACCCTCCTCATTTTATAAATAAGGATACTGAGACCTAGAAAATTGAAGTGATTTATACATTTGGAATATAAAATGCATGAACTCTGGAAAGGGAAGGTGGATCCAGATTGTGGAGTCTCAAAGTCACATAACTTCTAATTGTTGGACCTGGCAATGGAAACAAAGTCATCTGGCTCTTAATCCTCTATTCTTCCTTGCCCCCCCCCCAAAAAAACCCAGTTCCTCCCTGTATTGAACTGTATTATGTTGTATTAAAATCACTCATATATGTTCCATCTCTCTATTGGAATATAAATTCGATTAGAACAGGGACTATGGATTAATATTTTTTAAAATTTCTCTCAACTCCCCCACCTTACCCCTGGCACCTAGCTCAGTACCCTGAAGATGGTAGATAATTAATAAATGGTTTGAATGAATGAATGAATGGTTGAGATCTAGTTCAATAAAAGTAGTGGAAACAAGAACATTGGCCAAGTTGTGTATCATGCTAAAACAACTATCTGATTAATTCTATCATTTTCAATAAGAGCCCACAGGTATATTCAGAAGAAAATTCTTATAAATGCACAGAAATCAAATTGTAGACTCCACACTTATTTTAGAGTGTGGAGCAGTAGTTTTGGTCATTTGAATAGCATCTGATTCTTAGTGACCCATCTGGGTGTTTTTTGTTTGTTTTTGCAAAAATACACGAGTGACTTGCCATTTCCCTCTCCAACTCATTTTCCAGATGAGGAAACTGAGATTAACTGGATGAAATGACTTGCCTAGCTTCACACAACTGGTAAGTCTCTGAGATCAGATTTGAACTCAGGTCTTCCTGACTCCAGGATGGGCACTTTAGCCACTGTACTACCTTTAGCCAAGGTAGTTTTTTACTTGTTGTATTTAGGCTGGAGTTAGCAATAGTTAATTTGGGTGAACTGGTTCAGGAGTCTCAGGACACTATTCACAAAGAAAGATTTGATTTTGTCAATTCTGGTCTCAAGAAGGACCATTCAGTAGTGAATGACCTTTTTCTTGGCTGTAAATAAGCCAGAGCATAAATCAAACAGGAGCTGAAGTAGCCTTGAGATAAGCAGTAGTAATAGGTTGACTAGGTTGACTCTGGGCATCCCCTTCTCTAAGCAGGCAAAAGGGTGCAAGGAAAAGAGCCCT
>NC_133622.1:224107341-224184841 GCF_048593235.1 Sminthopsis crassicaudata | reverse complement strand
CTAACAATTTCTCCTTCAATTTAACAGAAACAGAGAAAAAATTAACCAATGATCACAACAGAAAAAAAATTGAACCCAGTGTAATTATGATGCTTAAACCTGGCCAGGGAAGAAGATTGAGAAAACGCAACTTCATCTCTTCAAGACAGAGATGGGGGAATATGGAGATGGAATCAATCAGTGAACAAGTATTCATCAAGTACCTACTATGTGCCCAGCATCTGCAGAGTGACCGGATGGTCAGACAGGGTCAGTATTTCGGTTTCCTGCCGGGTCCCTTCTTTTAAATTCATAGTTAAAGAGGGTTGCTCAATGGGGAGGGAAGTGGAGAAGGGATGTATGGGGAAATGATTGCATGTGCAAACAAAAGACATCAATTTTAAAAGAAAACAATCTCAGGTAGTCCAGGGATGGGACTAGAGGTGTGGTACAGCTAAAAGTCTTTCATTGTACCAGCTTTGGTCTCTCAGGGTGTGGTCCTTTGGGCCAAAGTAAACTGCCCAGGGCTGAGCTAAGGGAGGATCAGTACTGGGGCTTGTGGGTAAGAAAGGTCTCCCCAGTCCATAAAGGATCCAATCAATCAGGTTACAAGCACAATATCAAGTGACTGTTGTGTTTCAAACACTAGATATAGGCTAATAGACCCTGCCCTCAAGAAACTTACATTCTACCTCAAGAAAGGGTCCAAAATCTTTACTAAGTAGAAGAGGTGATCATTCCACAAGAGTCTGAGCAAGTCCAAAACAGCCGACCAAAATGAAGCATCCATCAGCCACCGAGGGTGGAGATGGCCACAATCCATTTTGCCCAAGGCAAAACGGAATCCAGTGTAATTATGATAAAACTTGGCCTGGGAATAGATTAAAAAAATGCAACTTCCTTTTTTCATTACAGAGGTGAGGGGTTATGGGTACAGAATCCACCAATCAACAAGCATTTATTGAGCACTCAGTAGCAGGGCAGGTGAGTTGGATTTCAAGCCTGCCATAGTTTCCTACTAAGAAGTTTATTCTTACTCCTTACATAACAGCTCTGGACTTCTGAGCTAGGACTGACCTCATTCACTTGACCTACCTTAGGGGGTCATTCCCACAAGACCCTTCAGATCAATGAATTCTATACCCAAGCTGCCGGGTCAGGACCCACAGCAAATCACTGAACATCTCTTGGAGACCTAAAAGTATCTGAGTATTGTGCTAAACAATGCAAAAAAGATCAAACTACAATTGACCCTGAATTCCAGGAGCATGTTTACTGGGGGACTGAATGCATGCACAGGGAAGGAAACCCAAGACATTGCGGAGGGGAAGTGGGGGACAGATATTAAAGACTAGCGAGATTGAGATTGATGTAGGTGATGGCCCCTAAGCAAGTTTATAAAGGGAGCTGGGGATTCCAGTGGGTGAAAAAGAAGGGTCAGAACTCCAGCCTTTGCAAAGATGGGAAATGGAACACTGGAGGAATCCCCCAGAGACATTGTGGGCTCAGTTCCAGCCCAGTGAATGAGTGAGTTACAGTAATAGCTTGGTTTCCCAGTGCATATAAGTTATATTTACATATTGATACATGTTTATACTGTAATCTATTAAATGTGCAAGGATATTATGTCTAAAAATAAGAGTATATATATACTTATTTAAATACTTTATTGCTAAAAATACTCTTGCTAAATTGAATTTAAAAATACTCTATTGCTAAATTGAATTAAAAAATACTTCATTGCTAAATTGAATAAAAAATACTCTATTGATAAATTGAATTAAAAAATACTCTATTGCTAAATTGAATTTAAAAATACTCTATTGCTAAATTGAATTTAAAATTACTTCATTGTTAAATTGAATAAAAATACTCTATTGATAAATTGAATTTAAAAATACTCTATTGCTAAATTGAATTTTAAAATACTCTATTGCTAGCCATGAAGAGCTTTGTGACTTCTCCCAACTTTTCTCCTTTCCAAATAGTCAATTTTTCTTCACTGCATGGAGATACCTATATATATTATATATATATGTATATATATATATACATATATATATAGTTAATAGAACTAATCATGTCAAATGCTTATTTGACATGGAAGTAGAAGGGGGAAATCTTTAAGATAAGCTTATGATTTTTGACAAAGGTAGCCATGTTTCACAAGGTAATTTAGAGTTTATGTAAAACTTTTTGCTTTTATAATTTCCATGAATGAGGAAGATTTTTTAAAGTAAATATTACTTTAAAAGTTTTGTCTTTATTTTTCCATTAAAAATAAAAATCTGTATCTATGTGAAAAAAAATACTCTATTGCTAAAAAATGCTAGCCATCATCTGAGTCTTTATAAAGTCACTTTTTTTTTCCTGGTGAAAAGAGTCACCATTTTTTTCCTGGCAAAGGGTCTTGTCTTGATGTTGAGGCTACTGAAGATTGAGGATGGATGTGGCAGTTCTTAAAATGTAACAATGAAGTTTGCTGCCATTGTAGACTTATCAGTTGACCTAATTTCAATGTTTTTATGTCTCAGGAAATAGAGAGGCCTGAAGAGACCGTCATTTTTTGCATTGTATCTTCAAGATCTATCTTGAAGTGCCCAGCACCCAGCACTCTCCCATGGTGTCCTGGAGCCAGCTCCTTCTTCATCTGAGAGTAGATAGTTAAATTTCCACCAGAAGCATTTAAACCTCAGAAATAGGCAAATACAAGTCAGGACTTGATTTATTATTTTGTTGTCATAAGAAAGCAATGTAGGGGGGGAATGTTGATAATGCCAAATAAATTTAAAAGTGCACTGTGTATATATTTCCTGCCCCTCTTCCCTCCCCCCAAAAGTGATTCTGAAATATTTACCAGCATACCTTGCTCTTAATGGTTGTTGATTGATTATATATTCCTTGAGTGCAGGAATTATATTGAGACTCAATTTTGTTGTATTCACTTCAGTACCTAACACGGTTCTCTGTCCACGCTGGGGAGAGGGGGACAAATTAAATGTTTGTTCCATGAATGAAGTTTATTTGAAATGGGAGCACAGACTAATGCTCGCCACTGTTTTTTCCAGAAAAGAATGCAATGTCATAAAACCTCACTTAGAATAATGATGAAAACCAGTAATTATCAGATGAAAGTTGCCTGACTCCCCAAGGCAGTCTGAAAGGAGAACAGTTGCAGTGAGAACACAGCTTCTATAATCACATCTCCTCCATTCTGGGGTTGCTAAGATTACAATCTTATGCAACGTTTAAATTCTTGGAGAATTTCTAGAGCTGGCTGGCCTCGGCCTAGCAAATGTTGTCAAAAGCTGAGTCTTTCTAAGTTAATCTTAGCTGCTGCCATAAATCAGGGTGCCTCCGCCTCCCCAGCAGCTTTTTCCCTCTCCTCTGGTACCTTCTCCATCAGGAAGCTTAGCTCTGAGCTCAACCTGCTGTCATCAGTTCCTCACCAACTTCCTTATCAAATGGCAGTCTGATATATTCCCATGACCACCTTTGGGGTGGCTAACTAAAGGAAGCAAAAGTGCCTCCCATCTGGGCACAGAATAGGAAAGGACAGTAGAGGTCATAGCCCAATGACAATCCAAAACAGGATATTCACTTGCTGACATTCCTGATAGTCGGCTGTGATCTGGGATAGTTGCGTGTTAGACTTGGAATCAGGAAGACCTGGATTCAAAACCTGCCAGAGATTTCCACACTATGTATGACCTGGTCTCTCTTGACCTCTTAAGTTCATCATCAGTAAAATGGGGGATTGGAACTGGATTATCTGGACTATGAAATTCCTTCTGGAATTAAGGAATCTTTTGACCACATGGGGCATCCTAACCAGTCTTTTTTATCATTTATATCATTTTATAATATTTTGAGTTCCAATTTTTTCTTTCTCTCTCCCTTCCCTCCCCAAGACAGCAATGATATGTTATATGCATACAATCATATTGAACATATTAGCACATTAATCATGTCATGAAAGAAGAATCAGAACAAAAGGGAAAAGAAAATCCCTCAAAAGTGAAAATAATATACTTCCATCTGCATTCAGATTCTGTAGTTCTTTCTCTGGATGTGGACAGCATTTTCCATCACAAGACTTTTGGAATTGTGTCAGATCGCTGTATTGCTGAGAAGAGCTAGGTATGTCAAAGGGGATCATTGCACAATGTTGTTGTCACTGTACAATGTTCTTCTGGTTCTGCTCACTTCATTCAGCATCAGTAGTTTCGAGTCTTTCCAGGCTTTTGTGAAATCATCCTGCTCATCATTTCTTAGAGCACAATAGTATTCCATCACAGTCATATGCCATAATTTGTTCTCCAATTGATGGGTATCCCCTCCATTTCCAAATCTTTGCCACCACAAAAAAGAGCTGCTATAAAGTCAATCTTTTTAAAAGGGCAGCTAGTTAGCACAGTGGATAGAGCACCAACCCTGAAGTCAGAAGGACCTGAGTTCAAATCTGGTCTCAGTCACTTAACACTTCCTAGCTGTGTGACCCTGGGCAAGTCATTTAACTTTAATTGTCTTAGCAAAAAAAAAAAAAAATCAAAAAAATGTGAAATTATATTTAGTTAATTTTATTTAAGAGAGAGTGGAATACTTCCCAGAGAGAGGCTCTTGAAGCCCAAAAGAGTTTAAATTCTTCTTTTAATAATTACTGGGTGATGTGAGGCAGGTTGCTTAGTTCTCAATGTTCTAGGCAGTCTTTTAATATTCTAAATTGCAGGGAAGGGGTAGAAATTTATAGGTAAAGAATTTTTTTTTGCTGGTAGTTCCCAATATCAGTGAAATCATCTCTGTCCAGATCCTTTCTCTATTTTATGTAATGACTCTGAACTCCCAGAAAATAAAGAAAGTCCCATTTTTGAATGCCGGTATTCTCAATGTTGTTGTATATGAAACTTATCTGAAGGATCTGGCTTACTCCCCCTCCCCATCATGCTAGCAAATCAAATCCCTCGAGTTTAGCTATATGTTTGATTCCAAATCAAGCTCTTTCCATTAACCAAATAATCGTAGGAAGGATGAAACCCAGCTATCTCAGTCATTTGTACTTCAGTGAGAATGAGTTCATCTGACCATTTCCTGAGAGCAGGTTTGATGGGGGATTTGGAGGAGAGAAGAGTATGAATCATTGGGTATGGGGGACTCCCAGGGAAAAACTGGGGGGAGGAGGAAGAATGGCTTAGCGTACCATAGCTAAAAGTTATTTGTTTCCGACTGAGTTCTACAGTGGTTCTCAGTGATTTTCTACTGCTTTCTCTTTCAGGAAGACAAACTTTAAAAAAGAGAAGTTCTAGTGAATTCAGGAAAGGATTTGAGAATAAGTAACGAAAGAGAAATGTCCTCATCTTCTACTCAACTTTCCTTTCCAGCTTAGCCAACATTGGTTGCTTGGTTTGCTCCCTGAACCTATCTGGCACTCAGTAACCACTTAGGGGCAGATAAGTGGCACCATACTGCATAGAATACTGGGCCAGGAGTCAGGAAATTTATCTTTATGAGTTCAAATCCAGCCTCAGAAACTTGCTACCTGTGTGATCTTGAGTAAGTTAAGTTCCTTAAATTGTTTGCCTCAGTTTCCTCAATCTGTAAAATAGAGAAAGAAATGATAGACCACTCCAATATTTTTGCCAAGAAAACCCAAAGGGATAACCATGACTGAAAAATGACTGAACAAAATCACTTAATAAATTTGAATCAATGATCCCACACATTCAGAAAGAAAACATGGCATAGTGAAATTGGGAGTAATGCAGGATTCATCCCTGCCTCTGATACTTACCAGCTCTGTGACCCCAAGCAAGTCCCTTAATTTTTCTAAGTTTTGGTTTCCTCATCTGGAATAAGAAAATAATAACATCTGTAGTATTTCTCTTATAGGGATTTTTCAAGTGAACTAATGGTTAGAAAGTGCTTTATAAGCCTTAAAGGAACCATGTAAATGTTATCTATTATTGGTTATTGACATGTTATTGTCAGAAGAGGAGAAATGAAATGTATCTGGATCTAAGTCATCTTTCTGACTTCCCCTCCCTTTTCTTTGTTATCCATACTCTTTTATTCTCTGTTTCTTTCATGAGAAATCATTTTGATATGAAAAAGATCTTCTCCCCCATCTTTGCAGAGTGAGAAACTATGGCCATGGATCACTGCATATTGATGTCAGACTCTTTGCTAACTGTTGGGGTTTTACCCTTTTTTATTCTTCATTTTAGGGGATAGTTCTCTAAAAGGGGAAGGTAGAAAATATGGATGGTACAAAAACCAAATGATATCAATAAAAATTATTTTTAAAAAGAGATAAATTTTTTCACACGTAGCTTCTCGGGACAAATCGATCTAGGTTAATTTTTCCAGATGGCACTGGCCCTTCAAATGCTGGAATATGCCTCCAACTTTCCTTTTTTCCTTTGATCTGTTCATATTTTTCTTCTCTCATCAATCAATCTTAGAGCCTTTCTAAGTCATTGTCTAAGTGGAACTTATCCAAAGAAGGAACTTATCCATTAGAATGATAGTGGTACAAGAGGATGCCAAATAAGCACTGGTTAATAAACAAACAATTAGCCTGAGGAAGAGTGAATTTGATGGTAGGGAGGAAGAAAGGAAAACTTTGTGACTTCATCTTCAAATGACTGAAAGGCTATCATATTAAATACCTATAAATACTTGTAGACAGATACCATGTCTTTCTTGGTCCTTTTCTTCTTTGTGGCTCAAAGGGCCAGAATTAAGAGCAATGAGTGGATTTTGGGAAAAGATGCATCTAGGTTCCATGAAAGGAACAAGTTCCTAGTTATTAGAGTTATCCATTACTACATGGAATGAAGTATCTCCAGAGGGAATAATAAGAATTGTCATTCATTCTCATTCATGTCTGACTCTCTGTGACCCCATTTGAAGTTTTCTTAGCAAAAATACTAAAGAGTTTGTCATTTGCTTCTCCAGCTCATTTTACAGATGAGGAAACTGAGGCAAACAGGGTGAAGTGACTTGCCCAGGGGGACACAGCTGAGGCTGGATTTGTATTCTAGACTTCCTGAAGAGGGAAGGTGATGAGAGTGCACTTCAAAAGAAGTCAGAACACAAGTACACACAAGTATAAGTTGTATAAGATGTATAAGATGAGGGAATGTGTCTAGAAAGTCATTTATTTGAAGAAGATCTAAAGGGTTAAGTGAGCTACAATTTCATTATTAACCAACATCATTATGTCATTGTCAAAAAAGTTCATAATTTGCAGAGAAAGGCACACTGTCCAGGATCAGTGAGAAGATCATTCTGCTGGATTCGGCCGTGGAGGGTTGGGTTGGCTTAGGAGGGTGCCATGTTTTCAGAAGGATGCTGCCAAACTAGAGAGTATCCAGAGAAAGGTCGCCAAAATGGTGAAGTTAATGCTAGTTAAATGAACTGGGAACGCTCAACCAGTTGAAGGGACAGAATAGCTGTCTTCAATTACGTGAAGGTCCATTGCGTGGAAGTGAGGCTAGCCTTATGCTCTAGTCACAAAAGAGCAGAATGGGAAGGATAAGACTTTATAACAATCAATGGCACAGAACCACCCAGCATGGCGTGCCCTCATCAGAGATCCTGTGCTCTGAACAAGCAGAATTGAATTAGCTCAGAAGAAACGTGAGATGCACATTAGAGAATGTTCATAGGGACTATTTGTGTCCAAACTGTGTCAGAGCATCCTGAGCTCGTGTTGATCTGATCAGGCGCAGCGAGACACTAACTTGATTCCAACATAGTGATTTGGGTCCTTTTCAAGAATGAAGGACAACCCCAACCCTCTAATTATTCAATATAAGGTCAAAACTTTCTAGTCATTCAAACTATCCAAAAACCAGAATGGGATGCTGTAAGATTGAACAGCTTTTCCTTTAATGGAGGTCTGCAAGCAAAGGTTATTTGGCCACTCTTCCAGCATATTGCATAATGGTATAGAACTCAAATACAAATATATAAAAACCCTTCAAGGCCCATTTGGACTTATAAACATATATTAACATTATATTTTATTGTCTTTTAAATTTGTGAAATATTTCCCAATTTTAATTTAATCTTGTTCAGACTGAACTTGGGATTGTTGTGGATGCCCCTAGGGAGCTTGTTGGACAACTCCATTATAGGATAAATTGTCTTCAGATTTTGCTCTGAATTTGGTCAATACCATGTCTAGATGTCTCTGAGATTCTTCCAAATCTGAGATCCTGTATTTCTGAATCCTTTCTCCCCTATATAATTCATTAGCATACATGCTTCTCCCCACACTCTGGGTTTCTTTCGGTGTGTTCCTCTAACTGCCTTTGAAGTTGGGTTATCCCCTTTCTCTGTCCCCACCCCATGATTTCCCTTGGCCCCAGAGGAGTTAGAGGTATTCTCTGGAAGTGGTTTTTCTTTTATCATTTCCTCTGTGACACTTCAGACCAACCAGAATTTCAACAACTCAAACATGGAAAGAAAAAAGAAGTGTTCCAACTGGCCCATCTACCAGGGCCTGGCAAGAAAGTGAAGGACCTGCTCTAGGAATCATTGCACATCCTAGACAGACAGGTGGTAGGCCACAGATACAGAATGAATCATGCATTTGTACTGGGCCGTGTTTTGTTTTGTTTTGTTTTGTTTTCTCTCCATTTTACTGTTACAGGAGAATTCTATTGGAAGGAAGAGTCATGAGAATGTGAAGTTAATATTTTTAAAAAGAACAATTAATTATGTGTATTATATAGGTAGAATTAGCCCACTCTGCTTTTAGAAAGGGGAAAAAAGCTGGTCTCAGACACTTACTGGCTTTGTGACCAAGGGCAAGTCCCTTAAATCTCAGTTTCCTCATCTGTAAAATGAGCCGGAGTAGGAAATGACAGACCACTCCAGTATTTTGGCCAAGAAAATCCCAAATGAGGTCACAATAAATTGAACACGACTGAAATGACTGAACTGTAACTATTTTCCTGAATGAAACACACACACACACACACACACAATTTCTTGAACTGACTGAACTTGACTGAACAACAAATTGTGTGTGTGTGTGTGTGTGTGTGTGTGTTTTGAGGAAGCTACACATCCCATCCACATCTTCATTCAGGAAGACAGTTACACAATCGTAGCTAGTCTATTGTGGGAATGGGAGCTGAGCTCCTGGATATCCATACTGCCATGGAAGTAGATGACCCTGCTGGAAGTGGAGGGAGGGATTCCACTGGCACCAGACAGGCCAGGGAGGATGAAGATTTAGAACAGAGCCCTGGGTTTATCAGTTAAATTAACATTGCAGAAAGCCTTTCAGATGGGTGGGAGGAATGGAAATCAGATTATCGAGAGCTGGGAAGTGTGAGGCTGGTGGAGAAGTAAAGGCAGAGAGAATGGACAACTCATTTTAGGAACCTGGAAGTGGAAGGGAAGAGAAATATAGGGTGATAGCCTGAGGGGAAGACACAGGCAAGTAGAAATTTCTTAAGGGCCATATCTGGGGAAGAAGTGGGCCACAGTACTTCTGGGAGTAAGAGAATAATCTCAGAGGAGATGGAAGGAGATTACTGGAGGTCAGAGCAAACAAGAAAATCAAAGGACTTGATGAGAAAAACTACCTCCTTGGGGACTGGATCAAAGTAGAAGGATGATGACAATAGAGAGAGTTTGAAATATTGAGTGGGAGAGATGATGAAAGATCTATTTTGTCACTAAAGTAGGAGCTGAGGTCATCTGCTGATAAAAAGGGGGAGCTGAAATCTTAAGAGACATAAGGAGAGAGGATTTGGAACAGTTGTTTTGGGAAGTTTGAGAATAAATCTGGAAAAAATGAAAGGATTTCTGGGCAGTTGGTGAGTTTATCCTCACATCAACTCTAAAATGTAAGTGCTATGATTATCTTCACTTTACAGATGAGGAAACTAAGGCAAAGTCAAACAAGATCTCGAGATTTTCTTGCCAGGAGCATCCAGATCATCATCCTCCACTAAAAGGAGGTTCCCTGTGAACTCATACACTGATTTAGAAAACTACGCATTAACATTATCTATGTTCTATTGAATTTATATTCATTTTGTTAAATATTGAAATGATCTGCTAAATATTTTATTTTTGTTGAATGTTTCCTGATTACATTTTAATCTGTCTGAAGCTTCACTCAGGACACAAGCCATGTGTTTGATAATTATTCCGTCTCTTTGATACAAGTCAGAACTGCTAATATCGCTGCCTGCTTACACCTACCATTTGTCACTGCTTCCTCAAAGCCCACAGCTAGGGCATTTCCCTTCCCTGTGGTTACTGTATTGAAACTGTATTTCCTCGCTTTTAAGTATCTGTCTCATGGAACACGGTATTTCCTACAATCTAAAAACAGGTTAAAAGGAGAGAAGAGTTGATGTTATCAACATCCTCCTTAAATGTCAAATCTTTATCTCAAATTGGAGAGTCAAATTTAGGAGCAGAAAGAGCTCTGGACTTCATGCCGGGAAACGAGTTCAAATTAAGGTTCTGACCTTTTCTAATTGTGTGACTTCAGAGAAGTCCCAACCTCACTGAATCTCAGTTTTCTTATTTATAAAAGAAGGATGCTAAATAGATCTAAAAGCCAGAGGGACCATTTAGAGGCAGAAGAATCTGTGTATATACTATTACTAGTACATACATGCATATTAGTCGTGTAACCAAAGATAAATAATGTAGGTTGTGATTTCAGGTAGCTCATTATGACTATAGCCAAGTTGACAAAAGCTAATCAGAGAAGTTCTTTGTATTCCAGGTCTATTAAAAAAAAAAAAAAAAAAAAAACACAACTTGTGGTCCTTTAATTTGCCTTCCAGAATTATTATGGGAAGTATCACTGTGTACATCTTAAAGCACTACACAAAATGTACATTAGGTTGAGGATGTCACACTATGATTAATCCATCAAAAAGTACTTATTAAGTACCTACTATGTGCCAAGTTCTGAGCTTCTGATAATAGAAAGTCCCTGCCCTCAAGGAGATTACACACAGAAGATCAAAAGATATACAGAAGAAAATAACAGAAGAGGAAGGGAGAGGGAACGCCACTAGAAAATGGGGACCAGAAAGGTATCCTCTAGGAAATAGTGGTGGGCTTGTAACTACCTTTAAGAGAAGTCTGGAGATTCTCAGAGGAAGGGTCTGTATTTCAGGAACAGGGGACTGACTAAAAAGGCACCGAATGGGAAATTGGAGAGTTCTGCACAACAAATAGCAGGTGGGCTAATTTGGCTGGATCATAGAGAGGAAGTGAAATCTATTAAGTCTCAACAGGGAAATCAGAAACAGGTAATCAGGGGTTTTGAATACTAAACAGATCAGAGAGATAGAAGGGAGCTACTGAAGTTTCATGAGCAGAGGAATTACATGATCACATCAGTGCTTTAGAAATATCAATTTATAAATAAATAATATATAATCAAAAATTTAGTCAAATGCTTAATGTCCAGGAATAAACAATTAGGTGGAGGCTAGGCTGGGAAGGTAGTGAGTGATGACAATTAGGAGGTCACTGCAATAGTCTAGATGATAACATGAGACTGCATATAGAAGAATCCAAAGATAATTTGTTCCTAAAATTCCCAATTCACCCTACGTGCAGCAAACTAGCCAATGAACAAACATATAATGCTAGCAGGCCTCCAAAGCAGGTTTTTAATTAGTTTATTTCCTTCCTCTTCAAAGTTGAGGGTATTCCCCTATGTATTAATAGTTATTGCAACTATTCCCCAACTACCAAACTTTCCTCACCCTAGTTAAGTAGAAACCTAACAGGACAGCTAGATGGGGCAGTGGAAAGTGTGCCAGGCCTGAGTTCAAATCCAGCCTCAGACATTTATAAGCTGTGTGATCCTGGGCAAGTCACTTAACCTGCTTGCCTCAGTTTCCTTAACTGTAAAATGATAATCCCACCTACTTTGCAGGGTGGTGAGGATCAAATGGGATAATAATTGTAAAGCACTTCTTATAATGCTTGGCACATAGTAGGAGTTATATAAATATTTGCTATTATTAACTACACCTTTGAAGAAATGAAGGATTCCAGATGTGGAACTGTATATTCTGTCACTGCTGCTGAAGATCTGTCTGTTAGTTTTGCTTAACTTATTTTTAATCTTAATTTTACAACTTAAAGTCGGTGAGAGGATAAGGAGGATGGAGGAGAGAAGGCACATTACAAAATTAGTGATCACCTCCAGGTGATAAAAGGAGGAAAGAAAGAAGGAGAAAGAATTAGAGAGAAAGAGGGAAGGAAGAAGAGAGGGAAGAATGCAGGAAAGCAGGCAGGAAGGAAGAATAAAGAAAGAGAAAGGAAGGAAGGAGAGAGAATAAGAAAGGAAGAAAGACAATGAGAGGTAAAAGATGGAGGGAAGTAGGAAGACAAGAAAAAAGAAAGAAAGAGAGAAAACAAAAAGAAAGAAAGAAAGAGAGAAAGATAGAAAGAAAGAAAGAAAAAGAGGAAAGAAAGAAAGAAAGAAAAAGAGGAAAGAAAGAAAGGAAGGGAAGGAGAGAGGGAGAAAAGGAAGGAAGGAGGGAGAAAAGGAAGAAAGGAGGCAGGGAGAGAAGTAGGGAGAGAGGGAAGGAAGGAAGGAAGGAAGGAAGGAAGGAAGGAAGGAAGGAAGGAAGGAAGGAAGGAAGGAAGGAAGGAAGGAAGGAAGGAAGGAAGGGAAGGAGGGAGGGAGGGAAGAAAAAGATCAGAAAAAACTTTTTAAAGTGGGTAAACAGCTATTTGCAAGGATCAATACTGTATTTCCTAGGGGGAAGGAGACATTAGTTTATATAATAATGGGCAAATCACTGAAGACATTTCAGAGCATCTCAGACACTTTCACTGACTCAGCCTCAAGTCTTACAGGCATATATTTGCATATTTTGCCTAGTCATACCATTTACCTATGGCTGAAACACTTAATAATAACAATCCCCATTATATGTTTTAAGACACTTTCCTCAAAGAGTTTATGAGGCAGAGAGCAAGGATGATGATTTCCCAGTTACAGATGCAGAAACCAAGGCCCTGAGAGATTCTGTGAAAGACTTTCTGGTAGTCACCCAACTAAAAAATCCCTTAGACAAAATTTAAACCTTGGTGTCCTGTCTTTGGGACCAGCCTTTTTTGTGCCTTGACCCACAAAGCCTCTGAGTCCAGGATTTTTCACGAGGAGGAGATGGACAAGAGTTTGCCTGACAGTCCATACTTCCCAAAATGTTCCATACTTTCTTGGGAAGTGTCTGTTCTGCCCCCAGACCCACTTCAGGTGGGAGTCACAAACGTGGGACTAGAGCGGGCAGGGTGCTGCTGCCCAGGATCTCGGCTTCCCACCATAAGCTAATCACCCTTGGGTTTCTCGGCCAGGAGACGACTTCCCCCCGTGCCGTCCTTGCCGAGGTGACTCATGTCTCCTCTCTCAGGAGAAGTCGGGCAGCCCACTCAGCTCCTTCCTTTAGTTCTGGAGTGAGAGAGCACATGTCAGGACAAGAGCACTTTTCAGCATGACCACAAGAGTGGGTGGTGAAAAGAAACTTGGGTTTCTTATTTCAATGTCAAGATCCACTGTCTGGAGAATGACTTTTATCCCCATTTGAGAGCAAACACAGCTTGTCTTCTAACCTCAGTGGGAGGGATGATACCACATCTGGGTGATTCTGGCCACCACATCACCCCCACCCTCAGGTAGACTGAATTATACCCTGCAAGCTCAAGTGGGATGGACCTGCTGCTTAGTTCAGTGTGGCCTGCCAGTATACTAATGGCTGACCAAATGTTTGAGAAACATATTTCTATTATTGGAGATCTCTCCAATATTTTCACTAAACTTAAATTTATTTTTAAGTTTAAGTTCCCTTAAGGCAAGTATGAAGCACAATTGATAGAGTACTGGATCTGGACTCAGGAAGATCTGTATTCATATCCAAACATTTTTAAGCTGTGTGATACTAGGTAAGTCACTCAACCTTTGCCCTCCTCCCTTTTCTCATCCATAAAATGAGGGTGTCAGTGTTTCCTATTGCTCGTATCTATTGTGAGAATAAAATGATGTGATATTTATAAGATATTTTGCAAACCTTTAAGTGCTATATAAATGGTGGGTGTTATTATTATAGTTATTATTCTCTCGTTGCCCACATGAATAGAGAGTCAGAACCAGCTCATGGACAGAGTCTCTGGACCAGGTACCAACATGGGGAAAAGGCACATTTTCTTCCAAAGAGAATCTGCTTCTGTCCCAGGAGACTTTCCTGTGTGGTGGCTGCCATCCCGGATCTCTGCTACAAATTCTTTGAAGGTACAAGGTTCATTGATCTTTACCCCTTGTTTATATATTGGCCCATAGTCTTTCTGTCCCAAGATGAAGAGGAATTATATTCTAGACTTGGGGAACAGGCTTTGAAAAAACAAATAATAAAGAGATGGTTTGTTGGATACGGGAAAGAACAAAAGGGTCAATTTAGGTAGACTATAGAGAGAAGGAAGTTATTTATGTGGCGTGAACCCTATCAGCAGGATGGCAAAGCCTAAGAAATACCTTCTCGAAATGATTTTTAAATGCATAAAATAAAATACATAGAATTACAAAGAAACCAATTTTACTGGAATATAGTTATCTATCCATCTATCTATATCTATCTTTATATATATATATATATATATATCATATTTCTATATATTATCTATCTTATTTCTATTTATCTATATCTATGTATACTTATATCTATATTTTTATCTATATATATATATATATATCCATCTATCTAGCTATCAGCTATTTAGCTATCTCTCTGTATCATCTGTCTATGTACTCTTTCACCCACCTTTCTTTCTTTTTCTTTCTTTCTTTCTTCCTTCCTTCCTTTCTTCCTTCCTTCCTTCCTTCCTTCCTTCCTTCCTTCCTTCCTTCCTTCCTTCCTTCCTTCCTTCCTTCCTTCCTTCCTTCCTTCCATCTTTCCTTCCTTCCTTCCTTCCTTCCTTCCTTCCTTCCTTCCTTCCTTCCTTCCTTCCTTCCTTCCTTCCTTCCTTCCTTCCTTCCTTCCTTCCTTCCTTCCTTCCTTTCTTTCTTTCTTTCTTTCTTTCTTTCTTTCTTTCTCTTTCTTTCTTTCTTTCTTTCTTTCTTTCTTTCTTTCTTTCTTTCTTTCTTTCTTTCTTTCTTTCTTTCTTTCTTTCTATCTTCATATCTATCTATCCATCTATCTATCTATCTATCTATCTATCTATCTATCTATCTATCTATCTAGGTAGGTAGAAATTCATGGAACACAGCCTAAGAAATATTGTGAGTAAAAGAAAGAAATATATAAGAATATAGGAGCACAGATTTTTAAGAATTGTGAGGAGTCTCAGGTTGACCAGTCTTCTAATTTTACAGAAGATGAAACTAAGGCTGACAGAGGGGATGTGACTTGTCAACTCTGCCAAGTAGCTGAGATTTGAACCCACATTCTCTGTAGTTGAATTATTATTTTCAGTCAAAGGTATACAAATAGCCACCAATCCAAGCTTAATGTGATTCTGGGTACCCACTAAGTATTTAATAGATATTTATTGATCAATGTATTGACTGATTGATTCTTGCTCCTGCAGCAACATCCCAAGATCCTCCCCAAGGGATTGTCTCCCTTCATTAAGGACCATCTCAAGCCCATGTCTTCTGAGAAGCCTTTCTAAACTATGCCAATAAACTCTCCCCCTGCCATTTCTTCTGTGCCAAGTACTTATTGTTTGTAACCTATATTTTGAAATTTGATTTTCTTTTGCATTGAATTTTTATTATGTGTATTTGTATGCCCCATCTGCATAATAATCTGTAAGCTCCTTGAGTTTTGAAAGGATTCCCTATGCCCTAAATAATAAGGAAAGGCTAAATGCTTCTAGAATCACAGATTTATTTATTTTTATTAATTTTATAATTATAAAAAATTTTTGACAGTACATATGCATGAGTAATTTTTTTTACAACATTATCCCTTGTATTCATTTTTCCAGATTATCCCCTCCCTCCCTCTACTCCCTCCCCCCGATGACAGGCAATCCCATACATTTTACATGTGTTACAGTGTAACCTAGATACAACATATGTGTGTAAATCCAATTTTCTTGTTGCATGTTAAGAATTGGATTCTGAAGGTATAAGTAACCCGGGTAGAAAGGCAGTAGTGCTAATAGTTTACATAGAATCACAGATTTAGACCTAGAAAGAGCTTAAGAGCTCAACCTGAATTTAAGAGAGTTCAACCCCTTGACCCAGAGAGGTTTAGTAGCCTGGATAGGGTTATGTAAGTGACCAGCACCCACCAGACCACTTTCACTTCATAATTAAAGGGAGGAACTTGAACCCTGATGTGCCTCACCCCAATTTTAGGCCTCCTCCCAGGGGAAACTATGAGATCTCTCTAAGACATCTTAAAGATTATCTCATCTCTCTCAGTCAAACCCAAGTACAAAAAGAGTTACTAAAACCATATGTGAAGATTCTTGCCAAGGCATATTAACTTAGAAGACCACAGATGAACATCATCTATGTTCTGTTGTAATTTGCTTATTTTGTGAAATAGTTCCCAATGACATTTTAATGTGGTTAGGATTGAATTTGGGGCAGATGTTTGCTATCTTTAATTCGAATCTAATCTTCTTGAGAAATATTTCACAGCATCACTGGACAGATGAGATTCTGAGACTCAGATCACATTACATTGCTAAAAATAGCAGCAGAAAAAGCAGGACTTGAATTCAAAACTCCTGACCCCAACTCCAATTTTTTTCCTATGTACTTTTTTAAGTTGGGGGGGGGGAGAGTTAAGATAGTAGTTGTTGAAGCCTTGGCAAGGGAAGAAAACTTTGGAAAAGTTTTTGAGAGGCATTGGCTTTGCTTCAAGCTTCAGGTGCTGCCATTTTTCCTGAGACCCTCCAATTAGCTCACCTTTCTGGCTGCAAGATAGGAGGATTGGCCGATCTTTCTTGTGCAGCAAGATAACTGTATAACTATGTATACATATATTGTATTTAACATATACTTTAACATATTTAACATGCATGGGACTATCTGCCATCTAGGGGAGGGAATGGAGGAAAGGAGGGGAAAAGTTGGAGCAGAAGTTTTTGCAGGGTCGATGGTGAAAAATTGCCCCTGCATATGCTTTGTATATAAAAAGCTATTAAAAAAATGAGAGGCTTGAATAGAGAAGGGCTTTTAAGATTGTTTGACATGAAGATAGTTACTGTTTTTGACTTTCTTTGCACCCAGTGTTTAGCAGAGTTCTTTGCACACAGTAATTGATTAATAAATGCTTGTTGATGATATCAAGGCCCATCCCGATCTAGGTACAGGCTACCTTTTTGAGCTAATCTTGCATTGCTATCCTACTCTGGACATTCTAGACAAAGTGACCTCCCTCCCTCTCCCTGTCTCTAGCTCCTGTCACAAAAGCAGCAACAATCCCTCCAGGAGTTTACAGTGTAGTGGATAACAAGCCATCATCCAGTCCCACGCTTCTTCTGCTTCCCGAAGTCCTATCTCCTTCCTCCCCGCCCAGCAGTGTAAGCCCACTGTGATCCAAGAAAATCTACCCATCCTGTTCATACTAAGTTACAATCAATACAATTAAAGGTAATTATTTTGAAGTGGGATAGGTTAATCAATAACTCATTCATATATGTGATATTATCATTTACTTTGTAATTTTATATGAACTTAAGATCCCACAGAGAAGAACAATATTGGTTCTTTGTCATACTTAGAATCTCTTCAGGTATCAGTCACTCTATAAATGTTTGTGGAACTGTTGAAGGTCCCTCCCCGGTTTAAAGCCCACAGCCTGTGATTGCATGCACCCAAGCCACCATGTTCTTTGCGGTAGAGACAGGAGTTTTAAAAAAGCCAGTGGTGGGAGGGATGATTCAGCTGAGCTGAGTCAGGGCAAGAGAGGAGGCGTGGCCAGAAAAGGAAGGGAAGGGGAGTGTGGAGGAGTGGTGAGTGTCTGTTAGCTAGCCAAGGAAACCTTCGGTCAGGTCTCCTGCACCCGGATGCTGGCCAATTCCCTGGTGTTGCAACGGTCTGGCAGATGCTGAGCCCTCCTAAGCTCTGGGGCTTAAGGCCTCCCCGCCAGGTCATGTGGTTTGCATTTCTGAGGGTAACTGGCAACGGTTAGCGAGTCATGCTGGCTATTTATACCGTGATGCTTTTCTGCCCAATGAGCAGGACCAATGAGGTCAGCCCCTGGCACTGGGGGGCTCTCACTGACATCCCAGAAATGGCAAAAGAATGAAACAGAAACAAGTGGGGGAGGGTGGGAGGTGGGAATCCCCTGGTAACTAGGGTAACAGGACAGAGAGGCAGAGGCTGGCCTGGGGAGATGACTCATGGTCCAGGCAGAACCCCCCCCCAATAGATTTCTCCTTCTAGCCAACAAAGAGAAGAAAGCTTCTAGCTCTGACTCAGTTTCCCCACTACTGCTAGGACTTGAAGAGCTGAATAGAGAGGAATTTATAATGATGAGGTATGTCAGAGGGAAATTAGAGACTGAGTCCCTCATTGTGCCTATGGGGAAACTGAGTCCCAGAGAAATGAAGTGATGGTCTCAACTGCACACCAAGCTCAAGCCGGAGAGGATTCCCGGCTCCTGACTTTAGATCTAGGGCTCTGCCTGCCCTCAAGGGACACTTCAGGGAAGCTTAGCAGTGGGAGGGGCGCAGCTTCAAAATCAGCTGGCCCCTATGTAATTAATCTTCCATGAGTCATTTTCCTTTTCTGAAGTTGTTTCCTCATCTTAGGCAGCTCGGTGGTCCAATGGAGAGAGCACTGGGCCTAGACTCTGGAATATCTGAGTTCAAATCTGTCCATAAATACCAAAGTGAAACAGTTGGACCAGACCAACCTCCAAGGCTTAGTTTGGTTCTAAAACTCTGGTTCTGTGATTCGAGGTCCTTTCTCTCTATCCTTGAGTCCCTAGGGCCTGCTAGCTAGGCCCTTTGCATTGCGTTAAAGGGGAAATGGTCCCTAACGGCTCCCCCAACGGCCAACTCCAGCACACTTCGTGAGCAAGACCCGGCCAACGTCTGAGCAGAACCTGTGGCTTCCCGAGCCACCTTCTCCCCAGCAGGCCAGCAGGAACTTGCGAGTGGTTTCCATGACAGACTCTACATACTGGTTGCACAAGTTGGGGTGTTTTCCTCAGAATCAGGGCGAAGTCATGACAAGCAGAAACCTGAGGGGCAGACCCAGAATTACGGTTTCCTTGCAACCAGAGGAGCTTCTCCATGCTCCAGTAAGTCCAAGGGCAGCTTCAGAGGTCAATAGCCAGTCCCAAGCAGAACTGACCGCTCTGAATCCGGCTCCCATAAGCCTAGCCAAAGGCAACCCTGTGGGGTCGGTCACTCCTAGGAAAGACCCAGAATTCTACCAAGACCCTGGTGACACAATTTCCAGAAAGACCCATATTTCCATTTTCTTCTTCCAATCAAATGGGTTTCTGATAGCACTGCCATTCATTTCAAATTTAATTTTTAAAATTTACTTAATTTTAAAAATTCAACTCAAAGGGAAAGGGTCATAAGTTTAGAGCTAGAAGAGACTCAGAGGTCATTCAGCTACCTCATTTGACATTGAAGAAATTAGCCCCAAGAAAATCGAAATGACTTTTCCATGGCTGAAAGTATAGTAAATGTGTAAAAAGTTAGGGGTAAAATTTGAATTTAGTCCTCTGGCAGAAGAATCAGGGTTCTTTTCACCCTGTTAGGCTTTCTCCTTCCCTGCAAGCACTTATTAAGCACCTATGGTATGTCAAGCATTCTGCTAAGAGATTGACAGATAGATAGATGATAGATGGATGAAGAGAGGGAGGGAAGAAGGAAGAGAAGGTAGAAAATAGGCATTTATTCAATGCCTACTATATGTCAGGCATTATGTAAAATGTTTCACAAATATGATCTTATTTAAATGATCAACAGGATGATTTCAAAAAAGCCTGGAGAGACTTACAGGAACTGATGCTAAGAGAAATGAGCAGCACCAGGAGATCATTATGCATGGCAACAAGATTATACAATGATAAATTCTGATGGATGTGGTTCTTCAACAATGAGATGACTGGGGCCAGTTCCAATGATCTTGTGATGAAGAGAGCCATCTACACCCAGAGGGAGAACTGTGGGAACTGAGTGGGGATCACAACATAGCATTTTGTTGTCGTTTGCTTATATTTTGTTTTCTTTCTCATTTTTTCCCTTTTTAATCAGATTTTTCTTGTGCAGCACAGTAATTGCATAAATATGTATGTATATATATAGTGTTTAACATATATTTTAACATGTTCACATAAATTACCTGCCATCTGGGGGAGGGGATGGGGAGAAAGGAGAGAAAATTTGGGCCACAAGGTTTTGCAAGGGTCAGTGGTGAAAAATTATTCATGCATGTGTTTAAAAAAATAAAAATAAATATGATCTTATTAGATCCTCACAACTTTGGAAGGTAGATGCTATTATTCTTCCCATTTTACAGACAAGGAAGCTGAAATAAACAGAAGTTAAGGAATGTGTTCAAGTTCACATGCTAGTAAACATCTGAGGCTGGAATTTAACTCAACTCTTCCTTACTCTAGACCAGTGCTCTATGCACTATACCACGTCACAGGTAGATAGAAAAGAGATAGGCAGATAATAGGTTAAGAGAGAGAGAGAGAGAGACAGAGAGAGAGAGAGAGAGAGAGAGAGACAGAGAGAGAGAGAGAGAAGGAGAGAGAGAGAAGGAGAGAGAGAGAGAGAGAGAGAGAGAGAGAGAGAGAGAGAGAGGAGAGAGAGAGAGAGAGACAGAGAGAGAGACAGAGACAGAGACAGAGACAGAGAGAGACAGAGAGAGAGAGAGAGAGAGAGAGAGAGAGAGAGAGAGAGAGAGAGAGAGAGAGAGAGAGAGAATGGATCATCAGGAGATTATGGAGGATAAAAAGATGAGTTTTCCAGCAGAATTGCAGCCTGAGGTCATTAAAAGCCCATTTGTAGTCCAGCCTGCCTTTTTCTCCTTTTCAGCTTGAATACTTGTTCATTGTCCATTAGGGGAACACATTGTAAATCTTAAAGCATTAGAGGAATATGAGCTAGTGTGATTACTATTATTTTCATCATTGAAACCAGGCCACACACAACCACAACTTTTCCATCCCTCCCTGACAGGGCTGTTGTGAGGAATATATTGTACAAACTGGAGGGGGCATATGATGAGCCACTTGGGGGATAATTCTCCAAGCTGGGCTGGCTTATTTTCCTCTGACTCAAAGAGCTGTTCTATGTCTTTCTCACCAACCATGGCCCGATGGAGACTACAGAAGTGGGGATGGGAACCCCACCCAGCTATGATAGGTGGATCTGGCTGGATACCTATCCCTCCCTTAGTTAATTTTATGTCTTTGAAAGAACACTCCATTCACACCATTTCTAAGGTTTCAGGACATACCACCCTAACAGTATGTCCTGTTCATGGCCTAAAAAAAAATTAGTGACTAATTTTGAAATTTTCCATTAATAAAATGGTTCAGATTGTATTTGCCAAGGTTGGATTGGATAAACTCTGAACACTCTTTCAGCTCTCTACTTATGTATGGCTTATAAACTGCAGGATGATGCAACCAATCCACTTCCCTCTGGTTTAACAACATTTAATAAAAAGATAATTAAAAATAAAATTATATTTTCCAGAAAATAATATTAATGGGAAAATAATCCCTTTCCTTGGATAGTGCTTTACAGTTTGCAGAATGCTTTCACATTCATTACCTTTTTACATTAAATTCCCCTCCATTCAGCTAATTTCTTTGAAAAGTTCTACCTTGTATTTCCCTTTCCTTTCTCCATTAAATTCAATATTCAAAGCCTAATTAAGCATTTCTTATTATATTATGAAATAATATTATCAATAGTGATAACTTGCATTTATCTCACGAGTTGGAAAAACCATTGCCCACAACAAACCTGAGATAACAACGGAAATTATCACCTTTCCCATCTTGCTCTCTACACCTCCACAATATGTCTCCTTTTCTCTACTTTCACAATCATTCCCTTGGTTCAGGTCCTCATCACCTCTCCCCTCAATTACTGCAACAGCCCCTCCTTTGCCACATAAAATCTCTCCCACGTCAATCGATCCCTCCTGTGGTCGCCATCGTGATCCTCCTAGGTAAATACAGAAAATATACAGCTGGAAAAACAAAACTGAGGTGATGGACTGAAAATGTAGAACAAGCCATGTTTTAGATATGGCCAATGTGGGGATTTATTTCTTTGACTGTGTACTTTTGTTGTGAAGAGTTTAGTTTCTTTTTTTTTATTGAGAAGAGAAAATAATGCCTCTAAAAATAAAAATTAAAAAATTAAGCTTAAATCTTTCCAAACTCTAGATCTTGCATGCTATTTTGCATGAACATAATTCATGATAAAAGTAATAAGAATTAACCCTTTAAGTTTACCAAACTCTGTGTGTGTGATCTCAGAAATGGTGAGGTTTTAATCTACATTTTTTGATTGAAGCTCTTAAATAAAAAGCAAATCTATGCATTGTCTCTCTGTGGGCCTCAGTTTACCCTCTGCACCTGTTCTCCCCATAAGAAGTACCTGCCTCAGCTACAAGGCCTGCATTGTGAGCCGCTTCCACCTGCAGTTTCCAAGGAGTTAAGAAGGAGACTGAGAAGAGAAGAACATTCCCTGGTTCCCAGGATGGAATGAATGAAAAGCAGACTCCAGAGCTCCCTGGCAGGCCCTGTTTAGTGCAAGGGTTTTTCCTTCCCAGGGATATCAAGAATAGAATGACCTCACCCAGAGAGAATGGGCAGCTGGCGGCCAAGGACAGCTTTCGAGCCTTTCCTGTCCTCCTGACCCAGCCCCCAGTTGCTGTCCAGTCTGCAGGGAAGGCCCCGGGGCAAGGGAAAGCCAGAGCCAAGTGTGCCCAGCCGAGGCCGCAGATGGGGGAAGCTGCCAAGCCAGATCCATCGGCTCACGTTCTGCACCTGCCTGGGGCTGGGCTGGACCTTGGGGATGTGAACGTGGAAAAATAAACCAAAAAAAAAATTCTCTTTGCCCTCGAGGAGTTTCCATTCTCCTGAGAGAAGCAGATACAAAGAAAGTGACTACAAAATTACACAAAGTAATGTCAAGAGAGAAAGGTCATTCATCCGGAAGTGAATTAGAAGGGCTGATACTCCCTCTGCTCTAGGTCTGAAATCCAATTCCAGCAGCCTGGTGTGTGCAACTTGACTTTTGTGACTGTCATCTACTCAGCCAGATCCCTTTGTATTCGTCTATTAGATAAAGGGAGAGGAAGAGAAAAAATATTAGCTAAGCACCTACTATGTGCCAAATTGTACTAAGCACTTCATATATGTATAGATATATGTGTGTGTATGTATGGATGGATATATAGCTCTATATCTATGTATATATGTATAGCTACATATATATGTATATATAATATAGAGTTATATGTAATTTTATTTGATATAGATATATAATATATATGTATTATATATAATATGCATATATATGTATATATACATACACAACATATAATCTTATTTGATCTTCACACCAACCCTGGGAGATAGGTGCAATTATTCCCATTTTACAGTTGAGAAAACTGAGGTAGACAGAGGTCAAATGACTTGCTCCAGATCCCACAGATAGGGAGTATTTGAGGCTGGATTTGAACTCAGATCTCCCTGACTCCAGAACAGGGCTCGATCCACTGCACCACCAAACTGAAGGGATTAGACTAGGTAGTCTCTGGTAGGCTACAGAGATTCAAGGACAAAAACAAAACTATTCCCTCTTTCCCTTTTCCCAGAGGATGTATCCCTCATAGAGGTAAGTAAATACCAAGTTCTGCCAAGCAAAATGGAATGGGGGCAGAGGGTGGGTGGTGGATGAGTAATGACAACTAAAGAGATCAAGAAAGACGTGAGCTTGGGGGCTCCCTCACCTGCCAACCACCTGGCAAAGTCTCGAATGCCAGATGGAAGGTTTTCTCCTAGGTGAAAAGGGGCCAGCCCTTTGAGGAGGGGAGTGACCTGGCCAGCCTTGTGCCCGCCAGATTTGCTGCTATATGGAGGATGGGCTGAAGAAGCAAGGACTCCAAATAAAAGGCTCCAGATGAAGGGGGTGGGGTGCATAAAAGTGTCTACTAATAGAAGGCTCTATTATTATTACCCAAGAAAGGAGCTTACAATAGAGTATTTTGGGACCTCAGTTCTCCTTACCCAACACACTCACTTCTGTAATTACATTTCAGTTAGGATGATATTAAAGGAGATTCTATTTCCTTTTCAATCCACAAGGATTTATTAGACATTTAGTCAGTCGATAAGCATTTATTAAGGATTTACTATGTGCTGGGCTCTGTGCTAAGCACCGGGGACACACAAAAAGACAAGGGTAACCTCTGCCTTCAAGAAGCTTGCACTCTATTGGGGGAGACAGCATAGTGAAAAAAAAAAAAAGATATATATATATATATATATATATATATATATATATATAGAGAGAGAGAGAGAGAGAGAGAGAGAAACAGAGAGAGAGACAGAGAGAGAGAGAGAGAGAGAGAGAGAGAGAGAGAGAAAGAGAGAGAGAGACAGAGAGAGACAGAGAGAGACAGAGAGACAGAGAGAGAGAAAGAGAGAGAGAGAGAGAGAGAAGAGGAGAGAGAGAGAGAGGGAGAGGGAGACGGAGACAGAGAGAGAGAGAGAGAGACAGAGAGAGAGAGAGAGACAGAGAGAGACAGAGACAGAGAGAGAGAGACAGAGACAGAGACAGAGAGAGACAGAGAGACAGAGACAGAGAGAGAGAGAGACAGAGACAGAGACAGAGAGAGACAGAGAGACA
This sequence comes from Sminthopsis crassicaudata, assembly GCF_048593235.1. Lineage (NCBI taxonomy): Eukaryota > Metazoa > Chordata > Mammalia > Dasyuromorphia > Dasyuridae > Sminthopsis > Sminthopsis crassicaudata. The sequence goes on along the minus strand of NC_133622.1, from coordinate 224,159,998 downwards.
GAGACAGAGAGAGAAACAGAGAGAGAGAGAGAGAGGAGAGACAGAGAGAGACAGAGAGAGACAGAGAGAGACACAGAGACAGAGAGAGACACAGAGAGACACACAGAGAGAGAGAGTAATTTCAGAGGGAAGAGACTTTGAAGTAAGAAAAACCAAGAAAAGCCTACAGTATAACGGATGGGTACTTCCATTTAAGTGTTTTACAAGGATTATCTTATTGGATGAAAATTAATTCATTCATTCAGTCATTCCAGTCCTGTTCAATTCTTTTCTGGATCCCAATTGGAGCTTTCTTGGCAGAGATCTTAAAGCGATTTTCCATTTTCTTCTCTGGCTCATTTTACAAATAGGGAAACTGAGGCAAACAGAGTTGAGCGATTTTTCCAGGGTCACACAGCTAGTGTCTGAAGCCACATCTGAACTCAGGTCCTTCTGACTCTGGATTCAATTCTCTATCTACTGTGCCACTTAACAGTCCTTTATTTAGATCTATACTTAGGAAAATTACTTTTCTGGCAACTGATTGGAAGATAGATTGGGGAGAGACTTGCAGCAGAGAAAACAACTAAAAGGCTATTCAGTAAAGAAGATAAAAAGTGACAAGGGTCTGAGCAATCATAATTGATAGATGAGTGGAAAAAAGAAGGCATGCATATGCAAAAGATTCTATAAAGAATTGATAAGAGTTGATGACTGATGTATATATGAGATGAGTCATGGGAAGAAGTCAAGGATGAAAAGCTGTGAACCTGGGTGACTGGAGGGTGATGGTACCAGGGAAATTCTGATTTGAGGAAGGATAATGAGAACTTTTTTTTTTTTTTAACTTATTTTTACATCCCTATGGGATCCAGTTTAAAATATCCAATAGGCAGGTGACAATGCAGGAATTAATCTCAACAAAGAGACCTGGAATGGATAAATAGATTTGGAAATCACTGACAGCTAGGTGGCGCAGTGAATAGAGCACCAGCCTTGAATTCAGGAGGACCTGAGTTCAAATTTGATCTCAGACACTTAACACTTCCTGGCTGTGTGACCCTGGGCAAGTCACTTAACCCCAGCCTCAGGGAAAAAAAAAAAGAAAGAAAGAAAAAGAAAAAAAACCAGCGGGAGGTGATAAGATCTCCAAGTGAGATCTCATAGAGAGAAAACAGAAGAGCTAGGAAGAAGTCTTAGGGGCACTCACAATTAGTGGTTACAGTTAAAGACATCTCAAAAAAAGAGGTAAAAGGAGGTGGTCAAATGGTGGAAGCAGCCAAGTCACCATAACTCAGAGAGGACAAAGTGTCCAGAAAGAGAAAGCAGCAGGGTCAAGGGCTACTACAGGTCAAGAAAGACAAGGACTGAGAAAACCATTGCGTTTGGCTCTTACATCATTGGTGACTTTGGAGAGGGCAGATTTGTATTATATTGAAAGAGAACAAATAAAAACTAGTTTAGAAGGGGAACTACCAGCAGTGCAGAGATACCTCCTCTGCAGAAGAGACAATGTCTGAAAATAGAAGAGTTTCTCATTTGCCTAGTGAGCCTGTTTGCAGGAGATGTTTCTGAAGGCAGGACGATGGACTAGATGACTCTTTTCCTCTCCCCATCCTATCCTGGACTCCTTTCCCTAAAGCCCCATACAAGTGACTAGGGGCTGGACTCTAATTTTAGAGATTAGTACTTAGAGCTTCTGAAGTAGCCTCTGCCAGGAAGGGAGGGCATTCAAGAAATGCCATTTCTGCCATGCTCTGAGTTCCAATCTGGGGCTGATTCCAAAACAGCCAGACCCTTCTTCTTCAGCCCACTTCAAAAGTTCCAGCTGCTCATTTAGAACTTTAAAAAAGCTTCCTTTAAAATAGCAAAAAGCTTTCTCACAAAATCAAAATTCACCCTCATGGATTCAGAAGCAGACCTCCCAGCACTCCTTGGGGCTGACAGCTTTTCCCATCCACCTGAACCCAATCACACCCATTCTCAGCATGCAGTGACTTGACACAGAGGAAAAAGAAAGAAAGGGACCCTCCCACAAGCATCTGGCAGCCAAGTCGGTCTTTTATAGCTGAGAAATTGTACATCACACAAAGGCAGGCTGGCTTAATTAAAAGGAAACCAAGCCCCGCTGAAGATTTGTCAGCTTGTTCTTGCCCTTGCTTTAAATGAATGTCTTAATTATTTTCAGACTTCTTGAAAGGCTTTCTCAGTGTCTTCCACAAAGCTGTCTTGGTCTCCAACTGTAATTGACTCCATCCTTTTATTGGACAAAACCCCAGTGACCTGCTGTTTTCTTCGCCTTTTAAAGTCATCTCCTTTTCACGCTGCCTCCTGGATCAAAAAATGATGTCTTCCCGAAGATGAAATGGAAAACTAATGTTGGGAAAGGACAGTCTAAAAATAAAAATTCAGATCACCTGAGTCCCACCATTTTGGGTGGTTTCTATTCTAGAGCCTCTGAGAAGAACTAATTATTATTATTTCAGATTTCACCCTAAGCCAACCCTTCCCTGCTTCCCTCAATGTCATGCATATTCCTAGAAATGCACCAGGTCCCAGAGAGAAGTGGACCAATGGGGAACTTTCTGCAGTTTGAAGAAATGTAGTCGGTGAAAAATAAATGGGTGAGAAACTAATCTTACTAGCTTAAAGGAATCCCTGTCAGGGAAAAAGGGCCTTCAAGAAGTGGAGTTCTGAGTTCCAATCTGTGACTGATATGCAGAGCAGAAAGTCTAGATCCATCATCCTTTTCAGCCCACTTCAAAGGTCCTGCCAACTTATTCTAAAGGGACTCTTAAAAGAGACCAAAATCACTCTTTTCCTTTTCTTTTCTCCAGCCAGTTTCCTGGGGCGTTTTATCCAGTCATTCAAACATGGAGGCGCCAATTAAAAAGTTGACACCAGAGTAACAAAGCTCAGCAATCAATTTTAATTAAAGGTTTATTGTGCAGGAGATGCTAGAAAGAAAATAAACTGTAGCTGGTGAAGAAGAGAGTCCTTTGCTTCTCCATTCCTCTAAATAATTGGAAAGAAGATGATCCTGCGGTTCAAGTGGAATTGTCTTAGAAATATGAGACATTTGGGGGAAATCACCTGCAGACTCAAATTCATTCTCATTTGGTGAGGTATCTGACTCTTTGTGACCCCATTTGGGGGTTTTCTTGGCAAAGATAATCTGAATGGTTTGTCATTTCCTTCTTTACTTCACTTTACAGATGAGGAAACTGAGGCAATTAGGGTTACATGACTTGCCCAGGGTCACACAGCTAGTAAGTGTCTGACTCGATCCCAACTTCAGCTCTCTGTGCCCCATGGCACCACCTGGCAGCCCCCTTTTAGATTTGCCCTATACCTAATCAAGGGCACATTTCATTTAAAAGTCATCTGGACTAGGGAGCAATAATCATTCGTACACATACTCATACGTGTGTGTGTGTATATGTCTATACACATATGTATAAATATTGGGCTGGAACTGTGATTTCATCCATGTGAGAACTTCCAATGTGGATATTTAGCTTATCCATAAATCCCCAACATCTCCTCTAAATCTTAATGTTGGGGAGCTGTCTGGGGCCCTGAAGAGTTCAATGATTTGAGGTCAGAGACTGTTGACTTTGCCTCTTTTTGTCCACTTTTTTTAGGTACTTTCTTAGCACAGTTGGTGCATAATATACGTTCATTGCCCAACAGCCTCACTATTCAACTCTGAAGATCATAGTATCACAGGATGGTACATCAAGGGTCAGAAGTGACTTAAGAGTCAACTTTGTTGTCTTATAATGAAAAAATAAATAAATAAAACCAAATCCCGAGGGTCAAAATTAAGTGACTAGTCCAAGATCATACAGGCTACAACATTAGAAGCAGGTTTTTATGACACCGTTTTCCATCTGAAGTCAGGGTGGGGAGATTCAGATCTTTATCTTTTATGACGCGATTTTTCCTTGTTTTGCTTTCGGTGGCTTTCACATGAGCCTTTGGCTGGCTGGGACATCTTAGCATGACGGGACTTAAAAACAGAGGAGTAGATGTTTGGGTGAGAGGGAGCTTAATAGCAGGATTAGGCTGTAATGGTAATAATGACAACTGACATTTATAGAGCAAGTTCTCAAGTTTGCTAACTGCTTTGCATTAATTATTTCATGTCAATCTCACAACAGCCTTGCCAGCTCAGCACTTCAGGCGCTTATTTTATAGATGAGACTTTTGAGACTTTTTAAGTCCAGTGAGGTCCATGATCACACATCTTGGATAAGAGGGAGCATTTGAACCCGGGTTTTCCTGATTCATCATCCTACCTTCCAGCTAGGACACCATAAGATAGTTCATTTATCCAGGAAACAAACAAACTTCCTCACTCTAACTTCCTCACTCTCCAATCTATATATGTTCATCTGGCTTTCTCTTATTGGGGAGACAGGGAACAAGCATTTATTAAGCACCTACTGTGTGCCAGCCATTGTGTTAAACACTTAACAAATATTATCTCATTCCATCCTTTAGAAGCAAGTGGGATTTCCAGAATTTTGAGGGAAGGAATCTGTAGAATCCAACAGAAAAGGAGGCAAGTAACAAGATTATGTGATGATCAACTGTAATAGTCTGGGCTCTTTTCAACAACGACTTGATTCCAGGTAGTTCCAATAGAATTGGTGATGGAAAGAGCCCTCCCTATCCAGAGAGAGAACTATGGAGACTGAATGTGGATCAAAGCATAGAATTTTCACTTTTATTTATTGTTGTTGTTGTTTGTTTGCTTTTTTTTCTTATGATTTTATTTTCTTTCACCTTTTGATCTGATTTTTTTTTTTTTTTTTTTTTTTTTGTGCAGCACAATGAATACGGAAATGTGTTTAGAAGAATTGCATATATTTAACCTATATTGTATTACTTGCTGTCTAGGGGAAGAGGGAGGAAGAAAAAGTTAGAACACAAGGTTTTGAAAAAATGAATGTTGAAAACTATCTTTGCATGTATTTGGTAAAATAAGAAGCTATTAAAATTTTTTAAAAAAGAGAGAAAGTCTAAAATTCCTTCCATAATAATATAGGGAACAATCTTGATTCCAGAAGTCTGAAGATGAAAGGCATCTGTCTGCTCTCAACAGAGAGGTGATAAACTAGGGGTGCAAAATGATACCTTTATGATGATAAAGGCTTCTTTGTTACAAGGGAGGGTTTTATGGAAAGTGAGGAAGATGGAATGAATTGAACTTTTTAAAAAGGAGTATCTCTTAGGACATTCTATTTTTTTCCAATAGTAAAAACTCATTAACTCAGAATTTGGAATTTATAATTCCAGTTTTAATTAAATAGCAAAAGTCATGACTATCTTCTACCTCCTCATTAGTATTTAATACACTTGACATTTTTTTTACATATTTTCAAAGTAATTTCGCCAATTAGGAGTTATTGTTTTTTGGGTTTTTTTTAACTTGCCTCATTAAACTAATTGGTAACCATCATAAATCAAGGTTTCAAATAGGCCCAGTCCTCCAGGATGATAAGATTCCAGCTCTCTTAAGAACAATCTGAAATTCAGACTTGTTTCCTTGTCTCCCACAATGACTGTACTTTCCCATCTAACCCTTTTGACCTTACCGATTTTGGCAGAATTATAAATGTCATTGTACCACAGACAATCCCAGGTCTCTGAGTTTAAGAAAAAAAACAAGCCAACAAATAACACAGGCTTTGCCATTGTGCAAGATGTCAGGAAATACATAAATTCAATTCAACAAAAATTTATTAAATGCCTCCTATTGCTGAGTGATTGAGGAATGCAGAGACAAAAATGAAACTATTTCCTGTCCTCAGGAGCCTCCAATTTATAGCATCTATGCATCTGAAAAATAACTCCAGTATTGGTACACTATATATAACAATCAACAACCGTTTCCTAAGGGGCCTACAATGTGCCAGGTACTATACTGAACACTGGGGACAGAAAGACCAAGATGAAAACATTTTCTGGCCTCTCTCAAGTTCTTCTAAAATAACCTGGGACTTTGGAACTAGTGAAAAAATGGCAGAAGGTACAGTGAATAGAGCTCTGGACCTGGAAGACTAGAGTTCAAATATGGCTTTAGACACTTGCTGATTGTGTGATCTTGGCCTAGTCAATTAACCCCATTTGACTCAGTTTCCTCATCTATCAAATAAAAATAGCAAATTGCTGAAATAACTTTGCCAAGAAAACACCAAATGAGGTCAAAAAGAGTCAAACATGACTGAAATGACTGAATAACAATGAAAAACATCTACTTGGTTAGCTGGACTAATTTCATGCTTAAGGCATTAGGCTCAATATATTTAGAATTCAGAATTTAGAATTCTTTCTTCTCAGTGAAAGTCAGGCTCCCTTTTCTCCTAACAGCCATAGTTCATTTGTTAAGGGATTTCTCAGTGTGGGGAGGTGTGGAGAAGGGGTGGAGGGCACAGCAAGAAGATAATGTAGATCTAAAAATAAAATAAAGTTGAATTTTATAAAAATAAATAGTTCAGACCTTGATCACTTGGTATAATCTGGGGGAATAGGAATAGTTCCAGGTAGACAAAGAACACGTTGTTTACTGAAAGGAAAATGGATACTGTTGTCATTACCATTCACTAAACTCTATTAGGAGTCCGAAGCCCTGAGTTTGAAACTTGCCTGAGATACCTGCTAGCTGTGTGTCCCCAGGCAAGTTATTTAACTTCTCTCTGCTTCAGTTTCCTTACCTTTACAATGGAAATAATACTAGAACCCACCTTACAGGACAGTTGTGAGGATCAAATGTTTGCCATACACAAAGTGCTTTGCAAAGCTTAAAGCACTATATAATATATATTATATTTGTGATTATATGTTACAGACATGTAATACAATATATCCTATATAATTGGTGTGTAATTATACTATATTACATATAATCTATAATCTATTATAATTTATGTATAATATATAATTATACACTATATATAATATATAGTACTTTAAGATTTGCAAGGCATATTATATATGTTAACTCACTGGATCCTCACAACAAACCTGATAAGATAATGATAATAATTATGTTGATGAAGATTATGATGATGATGATGATGATAAAGATGATGGAGAAGATGAAGGAGGAGAAGGAAGAGGAGAAGGAAGAGAAGGAGAAGGAGAAGGAGGAGGAGAGGAGGAGGAGGAGGAGGAGGAGGAGGAGGAGGAGGAGGAGGAGGAGGAGAAGGAGAAGGAGAAGGAGGAGGAGGAAAAGGAGGAGAAGGAGGAGGAGGAGGAGGAAAAGGAGGAGAAGGAGGAGGAGGAGGAGGAAGAAGAAAAAGAAGAAGAAGAAGAAGAAGAAGAAGAAGAAGAAGAAGAAGAAGAAGAAGAAAGAAAGAAAGAAAGAAAGAAAGAAAGAAAGAAAGAAAGAAAGAAAGAAAGAAAGAAAGAAAGAAAGAAAGAAAGAAAGAAAGAAAGAAAGAAAGAAAGAAAGAAAGAAAGAAAGAAAGAAAGAAAGAAAGAAAGAAAGAACATAGAAACAAAGAAAGAAACAAAGAAAAGAAAAGAAAAAAAGAAAAAGATCATGATGATGACAATATGATTCCTTACTTGGCACCTGGGCTAGCACCGAACCTGCTTAAAGCTTCCTTTGAAATAGATAGCACTGGAGTCAAACAGGGTTATATGGGATACTAACATTGATTTTATAGATGATAACGCAGGAAGGAAAAGGAATTTGTCCACAGTCAAATAGCCAGCCATCAGAGAGAAGCTGGATTCCTCCTGCCTCTGTCAGTCACCAGATTTTTGACTTGAGGCTAATCACAAATCTCTCTAAGCCTCAGTTTATTTACCTAGAAAATGGAGATAACAATTATACCGACAATCTACTTCAGAATAAGTGGATCCATAAAAGACAAAATTTCTTGGGCTTGGAGTCAGCAAGACCTAGATTCAAAACTTGCTTCTGACTCTGAGCTTACTAGATGAGCCTGGGGAAGACATTTAATTTCTATATTCCTGAGGCAAATCCCTTGGATTTATCCACTAACTCAAAATGGGGTTACAATCCACATTGGTGTAGGAAATTTCCCCAAAAGGAGTTCCCCGCCCTGATGAAATCATAGATCCTTCCTGTATTCCTGTATCCCTTACATCATAAGGTTATTGTGAGGACCAGGAGAGGTAATATTTGTAAAGCACTTTGGACATCACAAAGCACTAGTAAATGTGAGCTATTTATGGCATAATTAATGACAGAGCTGGACAAAAATTTACTCCCACCCTCTGCATTCCTGCCTTACTGGCCTATTTACATACCCCACACAGGGCATTCTGTCTCCAGCTCCGTGCCTTCGTAAATGTTTCTACCGTGTGCCTACATGATCTTCCTCTTCACATCTACTACCTAGAATCCCTTGTTTCCTTCAAAAGCCCAGTCCACCACAACCCACATGCAGCCTTTCTTAACACACTCTGCCCCTTGTTATTATTGCCCTAACCCCCAAATTAATCTGCATTTATACTGCATTTATTTTGTATATGTTTATGTGACTTAGTGGTAAGCCAGGTGGTGTAGTAGATAGAGCACCAAGCTCGGAGTAGGGAAAAGCTGAGTTCCAATCTGATCTCTGCTGTGTGACCCTAGACAAGTCACAACTCCTATTTGCCCCAGTTTCTCATCTATAAAATGGGGACACACTGGAGAAGGAGATGGCAAACCACTGGTGTCTTTGACAAGAAAACCTCACAAAAGCTGTCCATGGGATCACAGAGAGATGACTGAACAACAACAATAACCTTTGCCTTAGTTCTCTCATCTTTTATGTACGTATAATAACAGCATCTACCTCTCAAGTTGGTTATGAGACTCAAACGAGCTAAGATATGAAAAGTGCTTTGCAAGTTCTAGAGAGCCATATAAGTGCCAAAGGGAACACAACATTTTGCATGGTTATAGTAACATCAGGTCATAGAGTCCCCTGATCCTTGTTCTGAAAGTGGGGCTTCTGATCACTCTAGTCATCAAAATCATCATCATCATCATCATGATTGTTATTACTACTATTGCTACTACTACTACTACCACCATTATTACTATTACTACTACTACCACTACTATTACTACTACTACCGTTACTACTACTACTGTTACTACAACTCTTATTACTACTAATCCTGCTACTGTTACTAACACTACTACTACCACCATTACTACTACTACCACCATTATTACTATTACTACTACTACCACTACTATTACTACTACTACCATTACTGCTACTGCTGTTATTACAACTCTTATTACTTACTACTAATGCTGCTACTGTTACTAACACTACTACTACTACTACTACTACTACTACCATCATTACTACTATTACCACCATTACTACTATTACTACTACTACTACAGTACTACCATTACTACAACTACTACTATCATTATTACAAGCAGTATTACGACCACCATTACTACTACTACTACTACTACCACTACTATTACTACTACTACTGTTACTACAACTCTTATTACTACTAATCCTACTACTGTTACTACAACTCTTATTACTACTAATCCTACTACTGTTACTACTATTACCACCATTACTACTATTACTACTACTACCATTACTACAACTACTACTATCATTACTACAAGCAGTATTACTACCACCATTATTACTACTACTACTACTACCACTACTATTACTACTACTACCATTACTACTACTACTGTTACTACTACTACTATTATTACTACTAATCCTGATACTGTTACTACTAACACTACTACTACTACTACTACTACCACTACTATTACTACTACTACCATTACTACTACTACTGTTACTACTACTATTATTACTACTAATCCTGATACTGTTACTACTAACACTACTACTACTACTACTACCACCATTACTACTATTACCACCATTACTACTATTACTACTACTACTACTACCATTACTACGACTACTACTATCATCACTACAAGCAGTATTACTACCACTATTATTACTACTACTACTACTGCTATCATCATTCTCTACCTCTTCCTCCTCTTCATTACCTTCCTCTTCTTCCTCTTCCTTATTCTCATCATCATGATAAAACATATTATTTTAAGCAAGGAGAAATAATCTCTGAAAGGGCAGGATTCATTTCATTTTTCTCTCTAAATCCCCAGCACTTTCCACAAGATTTGTTACATAAGATACTTGTTGGATTGAATTAAACTGAATTGAGCTGAATTGAAGTCTCCTAATCCATGGCGGGAGTGCTCTTAATCTCCTGCCATTTTTGTCCTTTCAGAGAATTTTGAAGAAAGGAATCCTCACCTTCCCAAGGAGGGAAGGGAGCCCCAGATTTGGGGTCACAGAACCTTTGGCCAAGGACTCAAACTAATTGTTGCCAAAGCCGGGGTTAGGATACAAGCCTGTGGACTCGACCCAGAGTTCTGCCAGTGGAACACAAGGATGGCCAGGAAACAGCCGAGAGCGGGTAGGGGCAGACGGGTTCTGTGGAACCCTCTGTCTCACCCTACCCTTTATTCCCTGGGGCACTTCCCTTCCCCCAGCCTCTTCCTGCTCCTTCCCTTCCCCAAGCCCTTGCTCTTCTGCAATAACATCCTCTTCAGGGTCCAGAAGAGCTCAGCCTCCAGCCAAATCTCTTGTTTCAACAGCTATGAGCAACTGGGGTTTATTGCCGCTGTTTTTCAGTTAGTTATATTTGCAGAGCACATTAAGGTCTCCTGACGCCCACAGGGCTGGCTTGGGCTCACTCTTCAGCCTGTCTGGAGGGCCTCTGTATTCAGGAGGCCTCTGGGATCCTCCTGAGGATGCCGCATCCGGGTCCCTGCCCATGGAGCACTCACTCCCGGCGCCACCTTAAGTAGCTCCAGCCTCTTCCCAGGCTTTGGTTATTCTTGGAGGCCTTACAGACAGTAATAATGACATGGGGTGAGTGCCAGAAGCAAACTCTAGTCCAATCAAGATGTGGAGAGGAAGAACCGGGGAATATTTACCTGTAGGAATACAATGACAAGAACGCCCCAGCTCCCAAGGAACACCTGGTCTAAGAGCCTGGCAAATAGACAAGATAGAAAATCTCAGAGGAGAGGCCCCTGAAGGGAGACTGTCCACTGGAAGCGACCCTCAGGGTCACATCTTAGCATCCCCTCAGTGAGAGGCCTGGGCCCAGATCCTCACGGCCTGGCTGGCAGTATGGGGCCCATATCCTCAGGGTCTGGCCAGCAGTATGGGGCCCATTGTGGAGCTCAATGGTGTAGTTATTTTTAGAAAGCTTTCTCCAATTCACACTTTCCCATTTTAGGGCTCTGTGAAGGCTCTATTTTGAGCCATGGGAAGTATGTTTCTCATTCTGTGCATACATATTTGCATTGCAGCCAAATGTTTTCAGTGTCCACTCCCTGGACTGAGTTTCTGAAGGAAAAATCGGTTCCAAGTAATGACAAGATCATGTTTTGAGGGAAATGTCATCTTGGGTTTTGCAGAAAGGGTGTTAACCCATCATAATGCAAACCCCAGTGGAACAAAGCCTCCCACTTTTTCCCTTCTTCTTTCAATGATTCATCTATGGCACTGAGTTTCTCATTATCAACGATCTGGTAATGAATGGTAAAAGGAAATCAGCACTGCAAAAGAACTGAGTTCAAACTTTTGTAAAAAGATTTTCTGGAGAGCTAATTATCAATTTCCAACCAGTATGCAATAGAAAGCAGGCACCTCACTGTGTACTAGGTTTGCTTAATGGATTCAGTCTAAGGCAGGAGTTCTGAACTTCAGGTTCATAAATTGGGATTGTTGTGGGGGTTTTTTCTCCCAGTAATTCAATTTCTTTACAATTAGTTTACTTTGTCATCCTGTGTCTTTTATTTAATAGCTTTCAAACCATTATTCTGAAAAGTGTTCCATAGACTTCTCCAGACTGACAAAGTGGTCCAGGATACACAAAAGGTCTAATGCAATTAGTTCTAACATAATTAAGCACATTTAGTGAGAAAGGATGGAAGGAAGAAAGAGAAAAGATGAAAAGGAACATTCAGCCCCAGAGTAATAATGATTGATGTCTGTATAGCATCATATAGTTTACAAATTGCTTCTATGTAGAATAAGTATATATAGATATAGATACATAGCTATCTATAGATACATATGTATATACTTATACATATATATATATATAAATACATATGTACACATTATAAATAGATATATAATGTGTATATATTTATGCATATATATGTATTTATATGTACCCATATATATACACATATATTATCTATAGTTTATAGGCACTATATTTATATTGTGTAAATATATACATACACAGAAAGAGAGACTCGTTGTTGTCCTTCATTCTCAAAGGGAACCAAAATGACATCCTTATATTATAGTCCAGTGACGATGTGTCCGGCTGTGACCATTCAGAGCAAAATGAGCTCAGGGCTCTACCACAGGTCTGGCCCAAAAAGTCCAGATTTGGATTCTCTAACTCTTCACATCTTGCATTTCCTTTGAGCTACTTTAATTCTGCTTTGCCCGACAAGCACAGCATCCTTTCTGAGGAGGGCCTGCCATGCTGGGCCATCCCGTGCCAGTGGCTCCCATGTCATGCAATCAATTCTGTGTTTGTATATAAAAAGCTCTCGAGTCTGTGACATGAGTAGGGAAGATGTTACTGCATTTACTTTACTACTGAAGCTCATTCAGGAATTTTAACTCAAGGAAATGTGACTTGTCCAAGTTCATGAAGTTGTAGTTCATTCACTTCAGTCATGTATGCTTCTCCATGACCCCATTTGGGATTTTCTTGGCAAAGATCCTGGAGTGGTTCACCATTTCCTTCTCCAGACCATTTTACAGAGGAGGAAACTGAGGCAAACAGGAAGGTCACATAGCTAGTAAGTGTCTAAGACCACATTTGAACTCAGGAAGATGAACCTCCCTGACTCTACCCACTGTATAAACCACGCTGGTGCTCATAGCCTTGAGCATTACTCTGCATTGAACAAGTCAAAACTATCAGTCCAGCAAAGGATTAAAATGAGTAACTAATGGTCTATTTTTGGTAACATTTCTGAAGCAATATTTACCTTAAGAGCTAGAATATGGAAAGAATGCTGGATTTAAAGTTAGAGAATCCAGATTCTCCCACTTAGGTCTTATCATCCATCAGCCTCAGTTTCCTCATCCTAAAATGGGAGTAATAATAATAGAACCTACCTCACAGGATTGTTGGGAGGATCAAATGACATTGTGTATATACTGCTTTGCAAACCTTAAAATGGTATATAAACACTTCAGCCGCCACCACCTCCATCATTATTGCATCATATTGCCTCTCCATAATACTAAGTGGTCTGTGTGATGGGGCAGGGGAAGGAGCCAGTGCCAATCCTCTGCCGACCCTCGGTGACGGGCCCTGGGACAAAGCCAGAGCCTCCGTCCAAGGCTGGGTTTTGATGAGGGCAGGGAGAATCCACAAGCTAGTGTGCAGCTTTGGGCCCTTGTGTGCTGAAATCCCAAACCACTGGACACCAGGTGCTTTCAACAGCTGAAGTGTAAACAGTCCTTTGGCAGAATCCTTCCGGCTTTGAAATCTCTGTTGTTTTTGGCTCTTCCTGCTCCCTTTCCCCTCTCTGCCCAGCCCTCTCATTATTCCTACTTACAATGGGACCCGGCTGAGAGAGCCCAACCACCGGCCTCAGACAGACCCTGGGGTTTATTTATACTCACAAATGACAAATGGCACCTGAGCAATCAGAAGGAAGAAAAATAAACCCACAACCATCTATAGGAGATGTATTATGTCTACGGATCTGGAAGACAGTCATCTCTCAGACACCGCCATACATGGCATAAATTAATAGCATTGAGCTGGGAGATGTGACTCTAAATTGGCCCAGCACACAAGGACTACTACATGAACAATCACCTCCAAAGGAAGCAAGGTGATATATGATTCAACAGGGGAAGACTCAGAAGCTTAAAAACCGGGCAATGGTGACCATAACTGTACCTCTCCTATGTTCTATCAGTAATGCTGTTAAGATTCTGCAGGAAATCCTGGACTCTGATTTTAGTATCAAGAGATAGAAGCAATAAGGTCAAGAGAGGTGATCGATGGGGTCAAGAAACGTGAGTAACAAAATCAATAGCTAACTCAGGGCAGAGAGAGCTTTGAGTAACTCTCCCAGTCCCTGCTATAGTGCCCAGTGCTCTAATGGTTAAAGAAGGTTTTAACCCTCTGAGTGTGTTGGGGTGGGAGTGGGATTGTTGCAGACCCAGGGCACAAGCTACCAATTACTTCAACCCCGCAAGGACTGCTACCCATTTGCCAGGAACAGCTCATGCTGGACAAATGGGACCAACCCGATGGATTGGATTTTGTTTATTTCACTCACTACCCACTCAGCCCTGGGGGAGTGTGGGCTGGCAAATTTTCCATCCCTACTTCCAAGGCTGGATCATGGGCAACCACACCCTTGGAAGGAGCTGGCATTTGAGGCAAAAAAAAAATGATGAGTCTTTGAGGTCCCTCCTAAACCAGGAATAGAAATCTCCTGGATGAAACCTGAGGATCAGTGTTGAGGATGAGGATGAGGATGATAGCCCTCAGTCTCACTAGAGTCCCACAACAACCCTATAAAATAAAATATGAAATCATTCCCATTTTACAGAAAGAGTAAGTAATTTGCTTGTGATAGTCAAAGAATTAACTGTCATAGATGGGTTTTGACCAGATCTTATTAATTTTTTTTATTAACCATGAGATTACATTAGTAATGGACACAGAGAACCTCATGTTTCTGCACATGGCACATAATCAGCAGTTAATAATTGCTTGTTGACTGACAAACTCTTCTTGAATGTAGTTTCCCCCACTTAGATTGTAAGCTCCTAGAGATCAGGAACTGTCTTTCTATTTGTTGTGTCCCCAACACAAGTACCCAATACATAGCAGACACTAATTAAATATGGATTGGATTGGATCCGATTGACTGGTTTCTAGGCTGTCCATCTTGGCTCTGACATTTTTTGACTGCCAAATCTTCAGCAAGTCACTTCCCCTCTCAGAGTCTCTCAGTTTCTTCCTTTTTTTTTTTTAAATGAAGGAGTTGGACTAGATGAAAATTAAGACACTTTGCAGTTCTAAAACTCTATGATCCAAAAGATAGTGTTACACTGAAACCATCTTCCTGATGATTAGTATATATTTTTTATTCTTTATGTAAGACAGGGAGGGCAAGGGGATGTGTAGAGTGAGGGCTAAAAAATCTGGGTCCAATGATCTTGTGATGAAGAGAGCCGTCTATACCCAGAGGGAGAACTGTAGGAACTGAAGGTAGATCACAACTTGACACTCTCACTTTTTTTGTTGTTGTTTGTTTGCATTTTGTTTTCTGACTCGTTTACTTTCTTTTTTTTAATCTGATTTCTTTTGTGCAGCAAGATAATTGTATAAATATGTTTATACATATTGGATTTAACATATATTTTAACGTGTTTAATATATATTGAATTACTTGCCATCTAGGGGAGGGAATGAGAAAATCTGCAACACAAGGCTATGCAAGGGTCAGTGTTGTCAAATTATTCATGTATATGTTTTGAAAATAAAAAGCTTTTTTAAAAAAAAAATCCGGGTTCATTTGAGCAAGTCATTACTTTGGAGAGTATTGGTGAAGGGTCTCAGATCTCTCCCCTGTACAATGAGGGGACTCTATGAGATTGTCAAAATGCATTCATCAAAACACAACTAGCTAATGAAAGAATTCAGGGGTCTATCACCCAGCCCCTATTTTGGGCTCAGGGAAAACAACAACTTACCTACCGCCCATGATGGAGTGGTTGTTTAGTGCATCACTTGATCCAACCTAGAAGCAATTATCATTATGCAACCTTGGAGCAAATCACTTAAATGCTTCAGAAAAAAAAAAAAAAGAGAGAGATTTAATCCAAAAGGGATTAAATGGTACCTTCCAGCTCTGTGATCCTAGAATGGGACGGGAGCTTTTTGGCCATACAACTGCATTTTTCTCCAAAGATCTCTACAAGATGGAATGAGAACAATGAGGGACTAAGCACCTGGTCTGAGACCCCTGACATGATCTAACTTCCTCCGCAGGCTTTCAATTATTTCATTTGTTCTCCATCCCTTGACTTTTGCAGATGGCTTCCTCTCATTCAAAGCTTCTTGGCAAGGCTGCAGTTTGGCTAACACCCCCTGCGACCCTTCAGCCAGTTCATATCACCCCCAGATAAGAGCTTTGTGTTCCTATTAATTCTGCAGGTGTGAAGAGTGGGAGTGGACATGGAGCTCCTAGGATTAGGGAGCTTGTCTAGTCTGGTTCTCACCTATCCTGACTTGCCAAGATGAGTCCTTGATACCAGCATTCTCCTCCAAAGGTGAAAATATCATTAGAGCTGAAACAAGCTTAGTTTCTCAAAGGATTAACGCCTCCTTTTCTGGAAGAATCAGACATAACAACCCCAGTCTTTCCGTGTGCAAACTCTCACTCATGATTACTATGAGAGCCAGCCTATAACTAAGTGATCAACTCAAAATGGAACCATCCCCAACTGGCTATCCCTTCACCTCCCTTTTTTCTTTGCACCCATCATGAATTTAATGTTATTATTATATAAATGTATTTATTAACATTATTATTTATTAAAATATCCACAGCTGGTTGGTCACAGCCAGTCTTTGGATATCTATTTACTTTGGTTTATTGTTTTTTAATTGATCATTCATTTGCAGTCTCTTTTCCTCTTACATGGTTTAGATGTTCTACTTTCTTTTTAGCACTTTGTATTGTATCCTAAAGTTTTCATTTATTTCCTTATAAATCACGTACCGACTCAGACTCTTACTATGTGTGTGCCTCTGTGCATGACACTAACCCACCAGTTGAATTATTGGAAATCTTTTTCTTGCAATCCTCATGAAGTTCCTATTGGATGTAGGATTCTACTGGACTCTAAAGGTCTGACTTCTGCTCTCTGCCCTAAAGAAATCATGCTATCTCATTCCATTTTTTCTTACTGTATCTCGTTTCCTCCTCAGAAAGGTCCCCACACACTTCCTATTCTACAATCCTTTCCTTTTCCCTGTCTCGGCCAAAGAATAAAGAAATATACTATTGCCCTTGCTGCTCCTAGTAGACTGCTACCAGTTCTGATAGGGAATCTTAGGAATTTTGGATGTTGATAAGGTTTTCTTCTAGTCACAGAGAGAGGAGCATATAATATTCCATCTGGAAAGGGGGCTCATATAGGGTATTATATTACTAGAGGTCTTCTCCTACCACTCTGAACTTTTTTTTTCACCATGCACCTTTAGTCGAAGAGCACGCCTTATTGCCCCATCATCCTAATCCTGTCATCCTGGAAAATCTCTTTCCCCTATGGCCCTTTCTCTCATTGGTCAGTTCTTCCTAGAGCCACAATTTTAGGGAAAAATACCCACACTGGTCATGTTCACACCTTCTTTCTCCTCTAGGATTTACTCCTCACTCTCTGCATTTATTTTTTCTACCATGTCTGTGTGAGTCCCCTTTAGAATGGAAGTTCTTCCAGGGCAGGCACTGTCTATTTGTTGTATTTATATTTTCTGTCCTTAACAATGTGTCACATATACAAAAGGTATTTAATAAATGCTCATGGGCTTCATCTGATATAACCATTCCTCTCATGTTCTACTTGTAAAGTTAAGACTTTACACTGATCCTAATTCAATTTCCAAGATTAAGTATCACATTCTGGATTGTTGATAATGCTTTGGTCCTGATTCTGTCATCACATGTACAATATCTATTTATGTCATCTGCAAAGCTGATAAATATGTCATTTGTGCCTTTACCCTAACCATAGATAAAAATTGTAAATAGCACAGTGCTAAAAATATTTCTAAATACTAGGAAATATTCATTACACATCTCCCATTTTTAGAAGATGATATATGGAGAATTATTTATTATTTTAGAGCTTTATTTTTATAATGAATTTTATAAACATCAAATAAAATGAATATTTATATATACACAGATCAGAGAGAATTATACACAAACCACAAATCTTTGTTTTTTACAGTTTGCTTTTCTTTTTAAGTATATAAATTCAATATGTAACTTCCAAAGCTGTTCTATTTGTCAAATTCTTTCCGGTATATATGGAAGATTTTCAGAAAGGCAAGAATAATAATCACACAAGAATGTTCACAAAGGCTATTATTTGAACTAACAGACAAAAATGAGACTGCAAATCCTCTTAAGCATCGAAGAATGAGTATAATTTAGTAACATGATATTTTTCTCTTCTAATTAAATGTAAGGGTGGAGGTTGTTTGAACTCATCAGGGATCTCTCTCCATTTTTTATCCAACAAGCATTTATTAAGCACCTATTATGTACTAGACACTGGGATAATACTCTGCTAAAACTCTTCAGAGCTATCCTTAGAAACCTGCAGCCCTGCCCCTGGGAACTTAAGGGCCTGGTACTGTGAATGGCTCTCATTTTAAAATTATTTTAAACATACACAAAATGCATTATATGTAATATGTGTGTATGTGTAAATATATATAGATATGTATATATATATATACATAATTTTGAGACATAAAAGAACTTTTTCTTAATCTTCAGAATTTCTCTCTGGTTAAACTCTATGTCAAAGATGAGCACATACTGTCCTTCACAGGGGAGAAAATCAAATCACAAAGCCAAGATCATACAGAAATTTTGAAAAACAGATCTTCCTAGATATTGTTTAGTTTATTAGAATAGGTCAAGCTGGGCTTTTACAACTTTTAAAAACGTTTCCCCCAGCTAATAATTTTCATTTATTCATGTCTTTAAAAAATATATATATTTTTATATGTTTATATATGAATATAATATATGCCTTTTATATATTTATATATAAACATATCATATACATGCCTTTTATGTATATAAATGATGTATGATATATTCTTTTTAGATATAAATGGACATAATATTTGCCTTTTGTATATTTATACAGATAAAATATTACATATATATATATACACACACACATATATATATATGTGTATATATATATATATATATACATCATTTATGTATATTTATCATTTCCCAATATGTGCTCCCCTTGGACCTCACTTGCAACAAAGAAAAACTGGACCAGAATGCAAGTGGCAAAGCAATTGTAGCAGACTAGTCTCAGGATCCAAAATTGGTGATATTCTTCATCCAAGTTTAGCAGCATTTGGGTTGTTTTCATCTATATCAATGTGGTCGTTATATATGCTGTTCTCTTGTTTCTATTCTCGTCACTGTTCATTAATTCATACAAGTTTTCCCAGAGTTCTCTGAGTGACTCATATCTGTCATTTTTGTTTTTTATAATGCAGCATTTTCTTATAGTTTCATGCCCTGATTTGTTCAGCCAGTCCCTAATTGATGGGAACCCTCCCAGAACTTATTTTAATCTATCTCTAAAATCCAGAAAATAAAGTTCCAAAAGAGAGCAATGGATGGATGGTTTTATTGGATAACTCACAGTACAGTAAGTAGTATATGAAACTTTTAATGAAACACTTGGCCATAATTACTTATGAATAACATCAACTTGAACGTTATGACTTCAGCTTGGAGACCTCCTACAGCTGTCGCGTAGTTTCAGCCCTGGCGCAGCTGTGTAATGAAAGTTACTACTCCATTCCAATGCACAGTTATCAGTATATTCTTCCTTATCTTACAACCCATTTTCTATGAAATTTTAAGTGTGTTTTGCTCCATTTGGGAATGTATATGTTCCCGTTACATTCCCAAACAGAGCAAAACACAATAGAAAATGAGTTGGAAAGTAAGGAAGAAGCTCGAGGACATGCTATCCTTAAACCCTCCTCTATTTACTGCTCTTGAAAATTAAAGTCTTTCAATTCCATTAATTTTGTCTTTTTTCCAGACCCTCATATAGTTTATTCAATCAAGTATAGGGGATGGATGGATGGATATTTATTGTATTTCTCTCAAATATTGCAGGAGATATTCTGATATAGTCCCCTTTACATTTGTCCCCACTTGGAAATATAAAGTATAATTTATATATTTCTAGGTTTTAAATTCTTGTGTTGGTATCATGCTTATCTTCAGGAGAGGTGAAGATCGCTGGGTGCCCAACTGGATTACTTCTCTCTACTCCAGATATTTTCTTTTAAATTGATCCTTTAATGGCTACTATTTGGGTTCAGTGCAAAATCTACCTAATTATAGTATTGTGTGATCTATAAGAATAGTGTGAAAGACTTATTTTCAATCATTTTTCAGTCATGTTTGATTATTCATGACTCTATTTGGAGTGTTCTTGTCAAAGATACTGACATATTTTGTCATTTCCTTTTCCAGCTCATTTTACAGATGAGGAAACTGAGGCAGACAGGATGAAGTGACTTACCCCGGGTCACACAGCTAGTAAGTGTCAGAGGCCAGATTTGAACTCAGGAAGATGAGTATTCCCAACTCCAGGTCCAATGGGACACCTAGCTACTCCAAGAAAGATTTTTATGATTTTCTAAAATCTCAGCAAACCCTATACGCATTATTTCTCTGATCTAATATACTAATAACCCTTTCCAAGAGGAAATGAGTTTAATCTGGCATGACTGACTCTTGGAGAGGCCACGATGGCTTTTTAAAATAACTATTTCCTTTTCTAAATGTTCACTAACCATCCTTTTAATTATACATTCGAGAATTGTGCCAGGAATGACCAATTCTACTCTTTGGAAAATTGGCCTATTTGAGACTTTCCAGTTTTGTAGCTCTTCTCTCATCCCCCATAATCTTTAAGCTCAGTGACCACAGCCGCGTTCACACTTGCCAGGTTTTCAGAATCTTGGGACGGATCTGAATCTTGATCTGGACCTTGTGGCTTGAATCCGTTAGAGGCAGCCCTTTTCTATCTCCTCCTCAAAAATTTTGGATTTCTATTATGTCTTAACTGTTTCATTTTGTTCTTTATAATACAAAAGTCTGCCGAAAAGTCATGCTTTCATTTCTCGGTCTACTATGGAAATTTAGGGATGGGCAAACCATTTAGGGAACAGCAGCAAGGTGACCTTGAAGTGACCATGATATATGTTTGCCTGGGACATTACAGTAGATCATCAATTCCTTTTAAGTTCTTTTAACTCCCCAGTGCCTCAAACATAGTAGATTCTTCATAAATGCTTGCTAAATGGCCTGAATTGCCAATAGAATCACGTCAGGACATGGGATGTGTCTCTTCCAGAGATACAAGATGGCCCTGGGATTCATAAGGAGCATTGACATATAGCAGGAAGGGACACTGGGCAGTCCAGCTGTCTCATTTTGTCACTGTCCAGTAGTGTCTAACTCCCCCTGATTCCTTCTGGGTTTTTCTTGGCAGGTATTGGAGCTGTTTGCCATTTTCCTTGCTGGCCCATTTTCTAGATGGACATACTTGTGTTAAGTGATCCGGCTAGGGTCACACTGTTACTACGTGTATGAGTTCAGATTCGAGCTCAGGAAGATGAGTGCTCCTGATCCCAAGCATGGCACTCTATGTCAGCCTTTAATAGCCTCTTGTTTTATAGTTGAATAAACTGATATTTAATGTGGTTACATGACTTTCCAGAGTCACACAGCTGATAAAATAATGAAGGAATTGGGGTTCAGATCCAGGACTCCCTAATTCCAAATCTAAGGCTCTCCCCTCTACACCCATGAGCTTCTCAAAAGGATCTTTTTATCACCAAAGAAAAGGATACTTTCATGTCAGTAAATTCTGTTCTACAAAAGAAAATGCATTGGCCTGAAGAACAAGTCTCACCAAATGCCACCTGGTAATGGCAAGTGCCCACAGTGCATTGGGTTCTCCACAAATAACTGGGTGCCATGCTCTGATGTTGGCAATGGATCTGCCAAAGTGATGTCAGCTTTGCATAATTGACTGATTCGCCCACTTTCCCACCCCCCCAGCTTTTGAATGAGTTTGAGAGATTAAGGGGGTCTTTAGAGAAAGTCACCGCTCCCCTCCACCATGGCACTCCAAAGAGTAGCTATCAACACACGCTGGAATCCAGACAACCGATGGGTGGTGGAGGAGGGAGAGAGAAGTACGGGAGTCCCACAGATGAAAAGTGGTCTTTCCAGCCCGCAATCCCCCTCCTCCTCTGCCAAATCAGGGGCCTATGAAGATCCCCTGGGACTAAGCTCAGGGCAGCTGAGCAGATGGAGTCCAGCCCAGGGCAGGTCATGATTGAGGAATGTGGTGGACACCACCAAGGAATGATGGTAGAAACCTGGAGTGTCAGCACCTATTGTACCTCTCTCTTCTGCAAATAAATGTGACTCAGTGGACCCACCACAGAACCTGCTCCTTCATGTCTGGGTTCAGGGCGTCTTATCTCTGCATTCTTGAAGAGCGCTCGAATTCATGCAGTGTGACCCTGAGTATTTGTGGGTAGGCAGAAGAAACCAAGAAGCAGCCTTCTCCTAATCATCAGATCTGGCAGTTTCCATTCAGTCTTGGACACAAAATTACAGAGAATGTCTTCAAGATAATATAGATGATAATAATAAAGAGAGAAATTTCAATTTTCTCATTTGGAAAAGAGGATGTTGGGCTAAATAATCTCTGGGGTGTACTAGTTCTGCCTTCATCCTAATCATCAAATCTGGAGTTTTCATTCAAGCTTGGACACAAACATTACTTGGAGAATGTGTTCAAGATAATATAGTTGATAATAATAAAGAGAGGTTTCATTTCTTCATGTGTAAAAGAGAGCATTGGGCTAAATGATCTCGGGATCTACCAGTTCTCAAATCTGTCTTCATCTGGTCTTCACCTAGAATGTAGCAAGAATTTTACTAGGAATTAAGGGGGAGAAAAAAAGAGCAATAAAACAATGTTTGCCCTCAGGGAGCTTACATTCTACAGAGATGACACATGTGTACCAAAGTAAATTTCTAGAGGGAGACACTGCTCCCAACCCTGAGGCTAAGGAAAGCTCTCACACATAAAGTCTCATCTGAGGGAAGCTTTGGAGGAGTTCGGTGGCATCCCATTGTGCCATTTGTGGAAAGTCAGGGAGGCAAAAGATAGAATGCCACGTCTGGAAAACATGAGGGAGCTGCTTGGACTGAAATGGGGAATACCAGTGAAAATGGTGAGAAAGAGTGGTGGGAGCAAAATATCAAAGGTTTTAAGTACCAGAATGAAGAATTGGTATTTTATCTGTGAGACAACGGGAGGATGCTGAAAATTTCGGGGTTTTGTTTTGGGTTTTGATTTTTTGTTTTTTAGTGACGGCCTGGTCAAGTCTATGGTTTGAGAAATATTCATTTGACCATGCATCAGAAAATGGGACAAACACGCTGATCCGCATTACTTGATACATGGTTGGATACAAAACAATCTCTGGATTTCTTTGGAACCTTGAAGGGGGAAAAGTCCTGTTTTTGGTCACAGCTCTGCTGTAATTCACAATCTGTCCCAAAGTTATGAACAAAGACCCTAAAGATTTGTACAAAAAATGTGAAGGCCTCAGGAAACAGATACTGGTTCTTGGCTACAAACTAAACCCATCCTTATGTCGTTCAACTTCTCCTTGGTATTGGAGACACAACAGGATCAGGCAAGGGAGTGTGCGTGGTACAGCCTATCCATGGACACTTTTTAAAAAATAGGTCATTTAAATATCAAAAGAAGATGGGCTGCCATCCTAATTTAAGACCCATTAAAAGAATATATTAATAGATTTCAGGGAATCTTTGATCTTGGGTGGAAATACATTCATATATCTATATCTATATCTATATTCTTATTTTCATCTACACTAACTGAAATTTAGCATTTCCTTCAATTATAGCATTTTTAAGACTTAAAAAAATCCATTATTTTGAGGAGGAGTCTACAGGTTTCACCAGACTACCAAAGGGAGTTAATGATACACCAAAAAATGTTAAGAATCCCTGCACTGCTCATGCAGCAGCTGCCTTTCAAATGTAGGTTAAACCCGACTCTTCACTACTATGTAAACTGTTTTGTTTTGTTGGGGGGTGGTCCAATATGAAAGGAGGCTTCCTCCCAAGAGGCAGCGGTGAGGGGAAAATAGACTATACAGCAAAAACATTGCTGGCTGGTGAAGATATAAACTGACATCACCGATCCAAAGATACACATTGTAAAGACAATTTAGATTCTTCAGGGAGCCATCAGCGAAGCTGAGCGCTTGGAAACATTTGGGAAAATGGAAACACGCCTTCTATATCCTGCTTAAAGACAGCATCTGCCTTGGATATGTGTGGCAAGAAACCACCATCACTCAGAGAGTTACTAATGGGAATACTTAATGACTTTCATCCCTCCCAGCTTATCTCCCCAAATAACTCTATCTAGGGGAAATAACAGGACAGGAGAGAAACAGGAGATGGGCCGTAGCCCCAAATGCGCGTTTTACGGAGGTCCATGACCCCCTGCTGGACAGCTGCTCTGTCAAACCCACGACTGAGTGATGGAATTCAAGCCTGGCAGAGCAGGGAATCAGGGACTGCCATCCTCTCTCCTTAACCAGAGCCATAAGAGCATCATTGCCATGGAGACTAGGCTGGAAAACACATCAACACAATGCGTATGTTGAACACCAGGCAATCGTTTAAGACGATTCACTCCCTTGTCTCTATAGCTCCAGGTGGTGATCCTAAAGTCATCCCCAGCACCACAGGGGACACACTGAGAGTCATCTCGAGAGGAGAAGCCAGAGTCGCAGAGGGGAGAAGGTAGTGCTCGGACACTTGTCTCCCACCTCTGGATCATGGAATTCCCAACTCCCTCCAAAGCAAGGCACTAAGTATTTATCAAACACCTACTATGAGCAAGGCACTATGAGGAATACTTTACAAATACTGTCCTTCCACAACTCTCTACTACTAGCCTCATTTTTCAGACAAGGATACTGAGACAGACTGCAATAAATGACTTACCCAGCATCTCACAGCTGCTGCGTGAGACTAGATTTGAATTTGGGTCTTCCTGATTCAGAGCCCAGCACTCTATCCACAATTACACCGAGCTGCTTGGGCCATCACCTATAAATGTCCTTTCCTGATTTTTCTCCTCCCTCAGTTATTAGTGTTTCCCCTTTGGATATTACTTTCTTTGGATTTATTTCATTTCTCTCTCTCTCTCTCTCTCTCTCTCTCTCTCTCTGTCTCTCTCTCTCTCTCTCTCTCTCTCTCTCTCTCTCTCTCTCTCTCTCTGTCTGTCTGTCTCTGTCTCTCTCTCTCTCTCTCTCTCTCTCTCTCTCTCTCTCTCTCTCTCTCTCTCTCTCTGTCTCTCTCTCTGTCTCTCTCTCTCTCTCTGTCTCTCTCTCTGTCTCTCTCTCTCTGTCTCTCTCTCTCTCTCTCTCTCTCTCTGTCTCTCTCTCTGTCTCTCTCTCTCTCTCTCTGTCTCTCTCTGTCTCTCTCTCTCTCTCTCTGTCTCTCTCTCTCTCTCTCTCTCTCTCTCTGTCTGTCTGTCTGTCTCTGTCTCTCTCTCTCTCTCTCTCTCTCTCTCTCTCTCTCTCTCTCTCTCTCTCTCTCTCTCTGTCTCTCTCTCTGTCTCTCTCTCTCTCTCTGTCTCTCTCTCTGTCTCTCTCTCTCTCTCTGTCTCTCTCTCTGTCTCTCTCTCTCTCTGTCTCTCTCTCTGTCTCTCTCTCTCTCTCTCTCTCTCTCTCTGTCTTGTCTGTCTGTCTCTGTCTCTCTCTCTCTCTCTCTCTCTTTCTCTCTCTCTCTCTCTCTCTCTCTCTCTCTCTGTCTCTCTCTCTGTCTCTCTCTCTCTCTCTGTCTCTCTCTCTGTCTCTCTCTCTCTCTCTGTCTCTCTCTCTGTCTCTCTCTCTGTCTCTCTCTCTCTCTCTCTCTCTCTCTCTCTTTCTCTCTCTCCTCTCTCTCTCTCTGTCTCTCTCTCTGTCTCTCTCTCTCTCTCTTTCTCTCTCTCTCTCTCTCTCTCTCTCTCTCTCTCTCTCTCTCTCTCTCTCTCTCTCTCCCTTCTCTCACTCTTTTTCATTCTCTCTTTCTTTTTCTTTTTCTCTTTCTCTCATTTTTTCTCTTTCTATCTCTTTTTCTTTCTCTGTGTTTCTGTCTCTCTCTGTCTCTGTCTTTCTCTGTGTGTGTGTGTGTGTGTGTGTGTGTTTTCCCCGGTAAGATCCTTGAGGATAAAAGACATCTTTGTCTTTGTGATCTGCACCCAGCAGAGTGTCTGCCTCAAAGTAGAACCTTACTATATACGTGTTCTCCGCTGAGTCTAGAAGCTTCATCTCCCAAATGCAGAATTCTTTTCCACCACACTCCCAGGCCTTTCTACATGCACGCGACTGAGCAGTCAGGCTCATGTTGGCTGGAATCTTGGTTCTGTCCCTTGTTTCCCCTGGGTAGGGAAGCTGCCTCACAGAGCTTTAACTCAAGTGACTGAAATGAGGAGTGAGTGAACTGGAAGATCTCAAAAGGCATTTCCAGCTCCAAGTCTATTCTATGCTATGCTGTATTCAGAAACTCAGCCACAATCCTTTTTAAAAACTATTTTTTCAAAAGGTCTTTAAATCATGGCTTTTGTATACATCCTTTTGTTGAAACTGTATGAAATTGCTAATTGGAAGTCAGCAGTCAGTGCATATTGGGTGTCAGAGAGCCTGTGGAGGCTCAGGAAAGAAAAAAAAAAGACTCTTCCTTGAACCAGAGGAAAGGAAGTTAAGGTATCAGCCAGAGGAACTCTGCTGGCCACAGTTCTATTGGGAGATTCGTGTCCCCAAGAAACCAGACTCTGCCAAGTGTGCTTTGGGTCACTGTCCACATCTGGCTCTGTAACCCCACAGGCATACACTGAGCATCCCCTCCCAGCCAGGAGGAGGACCGGGCCGGCGTCACAGGGGGCACACACTGAGCATCCCCTCCCAGCCAGGAGGAGGACCGGGCCGGCGTCACAGGGGGCACACGCGGAGCATCCCCTCCCAGCCAGGAGGAGGACCGGGCCGGCGTCACAGGGGGCACACGCGGAGCATCCCCTCCCAGCCAGGAGGAGGACCGGGCCTAGTGTCACAGGGGGCACACGCGGAGCATCCCCTCCCAGCCAGGAGGAGGACGGGGCCGGCGTCACAGGGGGCACACGCGGAGCATCCCCTCCCAGCCAGGAGGAGGACCGGGCCAGTGTCACAGGGGGCACACACTGAGCATCCCCTTACAGCCAGGAGGAGGACCGGGCCGGCGTCACAGGGGGCACACACTGAGCATCCCCTCCCAGCCAGAGGAGGAGGACCGGGCCGGCGTCACAGGGGGCACACACTGAGCATCCCCTTACAGCCAGGAGGAGGACCGGGCCGGCGTCACAGGGGGCACACGCGGAGCATCCCCTCCCAGCCAGGAGGAGGACCGGGCCGGCGTCACAGGGGGCACACGCGGAGCATCCCCTCCCAGCCAGGAGGAGGACCAGGCCGGTGTCACAGGGGGCACACGCTGAGCATCCCCTTACAGCCAGGAGGAGGACCAGGCCGGCGTCACAGGGGGCACACGCTGAGCATCCCCTTACAGCCAGGAGGAGGACCGGGCCGGCGTCACAGGGGGGCACACGCGGAGCATCCCCTCCCAGCCAGGAGGAGGACCGGGCCGGCGTCACAGGGGGCACACGCGGAGCATCCCTCCCAGCCAGGAGGAGGACCGGGCCAGTGTCACAGGGGGCACACACTGAGCATCCCCTCCCAGCCAGGAGGAGGACCGGCCGGCGTCACAGGGGGCACACGCGGAGCATCCCCTCCCAGCCAGGAGGAGGACCGGGCCGGCGTCACAGGGGGCACACGCGGAGCATCCCCTCCCAGCCAGGAGGAGGACCGGGCCGGCGTCACAGGGGGCACACGCGGAGCATCCCCTCACAGCCAGGAGGAGGACCGGGCCGGCGTCACAGAGTTATGGTGGTAGAGGGAGGGAAGCTTTCCTTCCTACTCATCCTGCGGTTTTCATTTGGAATGAGAGGGGTAGGTTGGGGTGGGGCAGAGGATTAGGGTGTTGACCTCCCTGACTGTCTCCTACCACCCACACTTTCTTTACATCGCCTTGGCAACACAACACACTGGTTCAGGGTACAAAGATGATGCTTCCAGGAGAAGGCAGCCAAGCTGAACTAGAGGAGCTGAGGGTACCCAGGAGGGGCTGAGGGCACCCAGGAGGGGCGGAGGGCACCCAGGAGGGGCTGAGGGCACCCAGGAGGGGCGGAGGGGACCCAGGAGGGGCTGAGGGCACCCAGGAGGGGCTGAGGGGGACCCAGGAGGGGCTGAGGGCACCCAGGAGGGGCTGAGGGGACCCAGGGAGGGGCTGAGGGGACCCAGGAGGGGCTGAGGGCACCCAGGAGGGGCTGAGGGCACCCAGGAGGGGCTGAGGGCACCCAGGAGGGGCGGAGGGGACCCAGGAGGGGCTGAGGGCACCCAGGAGGGGCGGAGGGCACCCAGGAGGGGCGGAGGGCACCCAGGAGGGCTGAGGGCACCCAGGAGGGGCGGAGGGGACCCAGGAGGGGCTGAGGGCACCCAGGAGGGGCTGAGGGGACCCAGGAGGGGCTGAGGGCACCCAGGAGGGGCTGAGGGTACCCAGGAGGGGCTGAGGGGACCCAGGAGGGGCTGAGGGGACCCAGGAGGGGCTGAGGGCACCCAGGAGGGGCTGAGGGCACCCAGGAGGGGCTGAGGGCACCCAGGAGGGGCAGAGGGCACCCACGAGGAGCTGAGGGCACCCAGGAGGGGCGGAGGGCACCCAGGAGGGGCGGAGGGCACCCAGGAGGGGCGGAGGGACTTCCTCGGTCCTTATTCCAGCACATGCATTGTGGGCTCTACCTCACCGGGATCTAAGAGTGACTCTCATCTCTACAGCTCCTAATCCCAGCGCTCCCCTCCTTGCTGAGACGTGGGGGCAGACACTCAACAAGGGAAAGAAAACAGGACTAAGCAAAGACTCGAACCCAAGCTTCCTGATTCTGCATATAAAGATTCTGTCTTCCAGTATTCCCAGCGGTCTGTACACAGTAAAGCCCTTAAATATTAGGTTTTAGTTGGGAGAGTCATAGGTTTTCTCTTTATCAGCCCATATGATGTAATGGTGCCTTCAAATTCCGTCCTACGTATTTCTTTATCAACTGAGGAATAAATGACGCTGGCAAGGTTTAGTTCATCTGATTCCCATGCAAATAGCCCATTCTATAGCACCCACCCTTGAGGGAGTTAAACGGAACCACAACTAAGGTGAGGCAACTGGGCATTCTCCCAGGGCCACGAATTTAAATGGTGCAAAATGTAAGGAACGCTAACCACATTTACAGCACATAGGTAGTATAGAAATCATGGAGTTTAGCACCCAGTTAGAAAGAATAATTAATTAGATGGGGGTTAATTAGGGCAGATTGCCGTGACCTCCAGCCCTGCCCTAACCTGTTCACCCCTTCTTCACCCCCAGGACAATCTGCCCTGCAACGTATGGGCATAGGAATCAATATTTCCTCCCACCCAAACTTCCTTGTTTCAAGGCCTGAAGGTCCACGTTAGTTGTTTGCAGCGAATCGCAGCATTTGCCTTAGGCTCAAAAATTCATAAATATGGCTCTGAATCAGCTTCGCAGGAAATTTCCAAAGAAAAGAAAAAGGGAAAGCTCCTTGAAGGCAGAGTCAGTTCAAGGCTTCATTCTTTCATTCTTTGAAGGGTTCCTCTCAACACAGATGATTCAGGCCAGTTCCAGTGGCCTTGTGATAAAGAGAGCCATCACCCAGGGAGAGGACTATGGGAACCAAGGGTGGATCACAAGGGATTTTCACTCTTTTTGTTGTGGTTTGCTTGCACTTTATTTTTTCTCATTTTTTTCCTTTTTGACCTGATTTTTCTTGTGCAGCAAGATAATTGTAGAAATATGGATAGAATATGGATAGCACACGATGAACATATATTGGATTACTTGCCATTTAGGAGAGGGGTGGGGGAAGGAAGGGAAAACATTTGGAACACAAGGTTACACAAGGGTGAATGTTGAAAATTTTCCATGCGTATGTTTTGAAATAAAGTTTTAATAAAAAAGAAAGAAAGAACTCACGTTCAAAGAACCAAACAGTTCAAACTGAACATTAAGTTCCTTGAGGTCAAAAAATAAATGTCTCCTAGTCTTTATATACCTGGTACCTACCGACATGGTGCCCTGCATACAGTAAGTGCTTAATAAGTGTCCGACTGTTATACTGAGTGTTAGACAACAACGTCTGAAGAACACAGAAAGGACCAAGAAAAGATAGTGCAAAATATTCTTTGCAATTGTCAAATAGAGTATTATATTTTGAAAGATAAAGTGAAACGTGGGCAAGGGACCAGTTTCAAACATTAGCATGCTTTTCCACCAATTGCTGAAACAAGTAGAACTCAGCAAAATTTTGATGAACTGATTTGAATGGAACTTAAGCCAATTCGCTATAGAAACTTTAATGGAACCAAAATAGATACTGTCCTTCTTCAAAATGGGTTGGTAACCATTTTGTGTGTTTGGCGATACCCTAGTCAGGATTATAGACTTAGAACTAGACGAAGAAAAACACTCAAGCCTTTTAGTCCAACCTCATTTTACAAATGTTGACAGTCCCAAAGAAATGAAGTAGCGTGCCGAAGGTCATACAGGTAGGAAGCCTCAGAGGCAGGATGTGGAGCTGAGCGCTCGCTCAGTACTTTCCCCACTGCACCCCCACCTCCCATAGAGATATTCAAACTCCAGGCGACGTGGGAGAACATGGAAAGGGACCACATGGGCTTACTGAGGGGAAGAGAGGAAGCACAGAAAATGATGGTGACTTCTCACCATCACACAGCCACTGGCAGGACCAAGACTAGAATCTGGGTCTCCTAGCTCCGCACCCAGTGTTTTTCCATTGTTACCATGTAATACAGATCAGATGACTCAACCTCTCTCGACCTTCTCCCCATCTGTAGAACAGGGATGCTAATAGCTCCTACATCACAAGATTGTTATGAGGATCAAATGAGGTAATGCTTTTAAGGGCTTCACAAGCCTCAAAGAGCTATTTAAGTGCTAT
Organism: Sminthopsis crassicaudata; assembly: GCF_048593235.1. NCBI lineage: Eukaryota > Metazoa > Chordata > Mammalia > Dasyuromorphia > Dasyuridae > Sminthopsis > Sminthopsis crassicaudata. Next base: position 224,128,931 of record NC_133622.1, on the reverse strand, counting down.
CGTTGTTCAGATGTTTTCAGTCATGCCCAACTTTTCATGACTTTTTTTGGGGGGGGTTCTTGGCAAAGATACAAAAATGGTTTGTCTTTTCTTCTCCAACTCATTTTACAGATGAGGAAACTGAGACAAACAGTGTGAAGTGACTTGCCCAGGATGCCAGAGCTTGTCATTGTTTGAGGTTGGATTTGAATTCAGGTCTTCCTAAATCCAGACCTGGTACTCTATCCACTGAACCACCCAGCTGCCTCATTAGTATTATACCACGCTGAATTTATGAAATATTAAAATATTATATTAAGACTCTGATTTGCTGAGAAAATCACAAATGTTAAGTATCAAAACCAGGATTAGTAGCCAGTTGTCTTTTTGATTGTAAGCCTGGCTTCCTTTTCCATTATTTTTAATCCAAGATACTCCTACTCCAACCAATTGTTCTCATCTCATCACACACATCTCCTGGAAACCTTGGACTCTGGCTGCCATTTGTCCTTCCTTCCCTCTTCTCTTCCTTTTCTTTCTTTCTTTTTTTCTTTCTCTCTTTTCTTTTCTTTCTTCATTCTTTCCTTCCTTCCTTCCTTCCTTCCTTTTCTTTCTTTCTTTCTTTCTTTCTTTCTTCCTTCCTTCCTTTTTCCTTCCTTCCTTCCCTCCTTCCTTCCTTCCTTCCTTCCTTCCTTCCTTCCTTCCTTTCCTTATCTCTTTCCTTCCTTCTTTCCTTTCTTTCTCTTTCTTTTTATATATAAATTCACACATATGTATATATTATATATGTATATTGTTATAAATATATATGCATACATATAATATATGTATTATTACATGTGTGTGGGTTTTGCCCTATCTTACCCAAAGCAGCTTCCATGTCTCCCCTCACCAGCTTCCCTTTATACATCCTTTTCCCCATTAGGAGGCAAGCTCCTTGAGGGCAGGGACTACCTTGCTTTCTTATATTTGTATTCCCAGCCCTTAATACAGACCCTGCCACAAGTAAGACTTCCTGAATGCTTTATCAGTTCTCACCTATTACTGACCATGGGCTTTGAGCTTCTTAAAAGGGGATTCTGTCTGAAGGATTCTAAGCTTCTGCATTCTGTTCTTTCTCCTCTTCCTCTCAGCTGCTCTCCAAAGAAGGCTGACCTTCCTTCCTTCCACTACACACTTGGGTGACTTGCCTAAAATCCGGTATCCCATTAATAGAGCTTGGCAAAGTTTAGCGACTTGACGGGTCTATTCTGAGGGTGTCCTAGGCCCACAAGTGAGGGTGACTTCCCACTTCTGCTTCCTCAGTAGGGTCGCTCCATCTTCCCGAGAGCTGCTGGGCTCCTGAACATCAGCAAAAGCTAGTGTGAAGTCAGCTCCTGCTGGAAGCTTCTCCACAGCTGGAGCACCTGGGGCTTGACTTCCCTTTGCCTCAGGGTGTGGTCTCCTTCAGGCATGGAAAATATGGTCATAGAAGCCTGAAAAGGCCAAAGTGGATGATGGGTAAGCAAGGTTGCTCTGGCTTCTCTTGAACATCACATAAGGAGATAGCAATGGTTCGTTCACCAGAGAGACAGACACACAGACGACACAGAGACAGAGACAAAGAGACAGATACAGAGAAAGGCAGAGATAGACAGACAGAAACAGAGAGAAAGAGGCAGAGAAGACAGAAAGACAAAGATAGATATAGAAAGACAGAGAGAGAGAGAGAGACAGAGAGAGAGAGAGAGAGAGAGAGAGAGAGAGAGAGAGAGAGAGAGAGAGAGAGGGAGGGAGAGAGAGAGAGAGAGAGAGGGAGAGAGAGAGAAAGAGAGAGAGAGAGACAGAGAGAGAGATGGAGACAGACGGAGAGACAGGAAAGAGAGAGAGAGAGAGAGAGAGAGAGAGAGAGAGAGACGGAGAGAGAGAGAGAGAGAGAGAGAGAGAGAGAGAGAGAGAGAGAGAGAGAGAGAGAGAGAGAGAGAGAGAGAGAGAGAGAGAGAGAGACAGAGAGACAAAGATAGATATAGAAAGACAGAGAGACAGAGAGAGACACAGAGACAGAGAGACAGAGAGAGATGGAGACAGAGAGACAGAGAGAGAGAGAGAGACAGAGAGACAAAGACAGAGACAGAGAGAGGGAGAGAGAGAGAGAGAGAGAGAGAGAGAGAGAGAGAGAGAGAGAGAGAGAGAGAGAGAGAGAGAGAGAGAGAGAGAGAGAGAGAGAGAGAGAGAGAGAGAGAGAGAGAGAGAGAGGAGAAAGTCAGAGTCAGGGCATCTAGGCTTAAATTCTAAATTTAATTCAAAATTAAATTTCTAAATTCAATTCCATTTAAATTAAACTAAATCAAATCCATAAATCTAGGTTATCCTGAGGCAAATCACTCCCTGCCCCAGTTTCCTCATCTGCAAAGGGTTGAGCTAGGTAAATCCTGAGATGTTCTAGTTCTAAATCTCAGGCCTTGCCCCTCCACTGACAGCTCACTGGATAGATCACAAGGCCTCAGAGACCATCTGATCTCACCAACCTCCATTTAAGTGACTTTTCCAAGTGTCCCCCTGGTAAGAATTAGGGCCAGGATTAGAACTGAAACCTTCCCTCTGTGACATCATGCTGCCTGAAGACCCAGAAAAGAAATACTACTAGCCCAGAACCAGGTCATAGATTTTGGATGGGAGCCCAAGACCTCTAAGTCCAAATCCAGAACTCTCTGCCCTACAAGTTCTCTGTTGTGACTCCAGGTAGAGCAGACAGTGATTTAACCTTCCTCAGAATCCCATGGTATTTTATAAACATAGGGCACTCACGTTGTAAAATCCTCCAATGACGCAAATTAGCCACTCATTGATAATTAAAATCTTAGAGGGATGAACCAAGAGGATTGAATTACTTGTTCACAGTCCCACAGCTTGTATGGGTTATGACAGAAGCTGGGATTTTTATTCTAAGGCCAGTCCTCTACCCATTGTACCATACTATCTCTTAGAATACCTTTGGAAAATTAAAATGATTTCTATAAAGCACACTAGAAATAGCACCAAGGAGTAAATCTTGTGTTTCCTTTTCTTTCTAATCTCTAAACACATCCTGCCCAAAACAGACATCTCTGCTGAAACTTCTCTGAACTGAGGAATTTGAACAGACACCCAGGGCTGTGCCAGCCACAATGTCCAGTTGTATTCTAACACTTCCACACCTCCTCCGGGATTCCAGTCAGCCAGCTGGATCTGTAGCTAGCTAACGGTCACAGAGATGAAAAGCAGAGACCCGGCATCACAAAGGAGAACCCAGCCAGACTCCCAGTGAGTCACAGGCTGTCACCTCATTTACTAGAGCCCTTCTTCAGTGGGTTTCCGGTGAGTCACTTCAGAATTATCTTCTTCTTTCCCTCTTGGTCTTTGGGCTTTCTCCTTATTCTTCTAATTGACTCTTAAAATCATGTAGTTTCTGGGAATTAATGACAGACACATGTAATCAGTATGCCATGCTTGAGAGAAGCATCCTTCAAATGGAAGAAATTAGGGAGGAGAAAAGGGAGGAAAAGAATGAAATCAGGAACAGAGAACAGGCCCCATGGGAAACAATATACCTCGTACCAGGAACCAGAATCCGTCACAACCTCATGCTTCCTAACAGTCCCTTCCTTCCTTCCTTCCTTCCTTCCTTCCTTCCTTCCTTCCTTCCTTCCTTCCTTCCTTCCTTCCTTCCTTCCTTCCTTCCTTCCTCCTTCCTTCCTTCCTTCCTTCCTTCCTTCCTTCCTTCCTTCCTTCCTTCCTTCCTTCCCTCCTTCCTTCCTTCCTTCCTTCCTTCCTTCCTTCCTTCCTTCCTTCCTTCCTTCCTTCCTTCCTTCCTTCCTTCCTTCCTTCCTTCCTTTTTTTGCTTTCTTTCCTTTCCTCCCTTCCTTTCTTCCTTCCTTCCTTCTTCCTTCCTTCCTTCCTTCCTTCCTTCCTTCCTTCCTTCCTTCCTTCCTTCCTTCCTTCCTTCCTTCCTTCCTTCCTTCCTTCCTTCCTTCCTTTCTTTCTTTCTTTCTTTCTTTCTTTCTTTCTTTCTTTCTTTCTTTCTTTCTTTCTTTCTTATTCTTCCTTCCTCCTTTCCTGTTTTCTTCTTTCTCTCTGCATATATATATATATATATATATATATATATATATAATATTTCTCTGTCCTCTCTATTTCTGTCTCTGTCTCATACACATATACACAAACGTACATTGTCTTCTGAGTCTCTGTGGGTATCTGTCTTTCTGTGTCTGTGTCTGTGTCTGTCTCTCTCTGTCTCTGTCTCTTTTTCCCCTTTTCTCTTCTCTCTTCTCTTCACACTCCTTCTGTGTGTGTGTGTCTGTCTGTCTGTCTCTGTCTCTCTCTCTCACCTTGTGTGTCTGTCTTGTCTTTCTCTGATTCTTTCTGTTGCTTTCTCTGCTCTGCCTCTCATTGATCTCATTATCTCCCACAAGTTTAGTAATTATTTTTATGCATTAGATCAAGATATATATATATAGAGAGAGAGAGTTATAGAATTCATATTTTCTCTCCTCATTTTACTTTCACATCATACACTCTCTGTTGAACTATTACACCTTGATGGTTCATAGGAATTTCATTCCAAAATAAAACTCATTATCTTTCCCTTAAAATCCTCCCCGCCTCTCTGTTTTGTTAAAGGCACAATCAGAGTTTGAATGATCCAGATTTGAAGTAGAATCTGGGTTCTGGGCCTGAGAACTTGGAGTCCTCCTTGACTCTAATCCGTTGTAGTCTTGTCAATTCTACCCTTATAATATCTCTCAAACCTATCCCTTTATCTCTCTGCAAAGGGCCACCCCCTTGCCTGAGGCCCTTATCACCTCTCACTAGAATTACTGAGGTAGCATCCTGATTGGTTTCTGTTCCTTCTTTGATCCACCCACCATACACTATGGGCACAAAAACATAGACCTTTCCATATCACCCTCTGGCTCAATAAATGCCCATGGATTGCCTTGAGGAATAAAATAGAAACTGCTACTTTGCCTTTTAAATCTACTCAAAATGTTGGGACCAACCGTGGTATATGAATGTAACAGAACACAATTGTACTTCAAGAAATTATAAAATCAGTGGTTTCAGAGACTGGAGAAGGTTTGTATGAACAGATTCAGAGCAAAGAAAAAAGAAACAGGAGAACAATGTATATTATAATAACATTGTAAAGACAAACACCTTTTTTTCTTACTGGTTTGATTTGATTTTTCTTGTGCAGCACAATAATTGTATGTATAATATATATGTATATATATATATACATATATTGAATTTAACATGTATTTCTACCATGTTTAACAAATATTGGACTACTTGCCATATAAGGGAGGGCATTGGGGAAAAGAGAGAAAATTGGAACACAAGGTTTTTGCAAGGGCTAATTTAAGAATTGTCCGTGCATATGTTTTGAAAGATAAAAAACTTTAATGAAGAAGAAGAAGAAGAAGAAGGAGGAGGAGGAGGAGGAGGAGGAGGAGGAGGAGGAGGAGGAGGAGGAGGAGGAGAGAAGAAGAAAGAAAGAAAGAAAGAAAGAAAGAAAGAAAGAAAGAAAGAAAGAAAGAAAGAAAGAAAGAAAGAAAGAAAGAAAGAAAGAAAGAAAGAAAGAAAGAAAGAAAGAAAGAAAGAAAGAAAGAAGAAGAAGGAAGGAAGGAAGGAAGGAAGGAAGGAAGGAAGGAAGGAAGGAAGGAAGGAAGGAAGGAAGGAAGGAAGGAGAAGGAAGAAAGAAAGAAGAAAGAAAGAAAGAAAGAAAGAAAGAAAGAAAGAAAGAAAGAAAGAAAGAAAGAAAGAAAGAAAGAAAGAAAGAAAGAAAGAGAAAGAAAGAAAGAAAGAAATACCTTTGAAAGAACTCTCATCACCTCAATGATCAACCATAACTCTCGAGAACTTTTAATGAAACTCTCTACCCACCTCAAGATGCAGCATGAGACAAACTTGGGGGGTATGGCAAATGAGGAAATTTATTTGACTTGATTGCTTATTTGTTAGAATACTTTTTTCCTTTTTTGTTTCCTAATGAGGTGGGATAGAAAAGAAGGAAAATGAAAGCAATATCAGTATTAGATAAATAAACAAATAAATGTTGATAGTTGAAAAAAGTACAATTTAATTTAAAATCAATAAGTGTAATTCCACCCAATATGAATTGAAACCATCTTTCTAAGGCTAATTCACATTTTCTCCCTCATTCTACATTCCTGCTAAGTTGGTCCATTACTTATTGTTCAGAACAATAACTTTTTCCATTTTGTGTTATTACGCTGCTTGTCCCCTCTATGTAGAACATTCCCCCTCCTCAACTCCACCTCCTAGCATTTTTCTCTCCTTAGACCGCTCAGTTCAGCTACCACTTTTTACATGAGACTCTCCTGATCCAAGGATGATAATTTGGGATTCTGTTACTTGGGGCAATTAGAGAGTGAGATTTAGAGTACAAATAGTCCCCTCTTTGTGGAGATAAAAGCCTTGGAAATTGGAGAGCTAGAAGGCTAAGGAGTCCATGAGATGGGGTGAAGAAGACTGTGAACCAGAGACAGAACTTATTTGGGAAAAAAATGGAAGTTCAGAGATAATAGAAGCAGGAATATGCACAGGATAGGACAGGAAGAACTGATTAAGGAAAAGATCCCTGTCCTGGATAACAGCTAGAAAAATGCTACACTCTGCTTCCAGATTCCAGTGGTAAATTTTTTGAATTGAGAAAACAAACTATTTTAATGGGAGAATGTCATGGTATAAACACACTGGTATTATCGAAAGATCTGCTTTCTTGAGATTGATGTTGTTACTGTTATTCAGTCTTTTTTTTTTTTCAAATTTTGTCTTCTGATTCTTTACAATCTCATTTGGCATTTTCTTGGCAGAGATACCGGCATGATTTGCCAATTCCTTCCCCTGGTCATTTTACAGATGAGGAAACTGAGGCAAACCTTGTGAAGGGTCATACACCTCGTAAGTGTCCGAGTTTGAATTTTAACTCAGCTCTCCCTAACTACAGAGCCAGGGCTCTAGCCATGGCACTACCTTGAGATTTAACATTTGGACTATTGGCCATTGATCTCTTCATCATTATAGATATGTGCATATATGTATCCACGGATGCACATATGCAGATTGTCCCAAAAGTCTTGGTGTAATTAAGCTTAAATTACACTAAGATTTTTTTGAATACCCAATATATATTTACATATGTATGTATACATAGACATATATGCATTCTAATTAGAAACTTGCTATCGTAGCTGAGCAGAAATCTCAATATTTTGCCACTCTACTAAATCTGGTAACAAAGAACCACACAATCATAATAGTGACAGAAGGAGGGTCTGAAAATGGCTTTGGGAACTAATGACTACTGTCATGGTAGGTAGATATACAGAGATGATAACAATCATCTCAACATGTAACAGTGGAAAGAGACCCTCGTGACAAGAGGGATTTAATCTCTAAGTAGCTGTAAGCTTTAAATAACTACTGGAAGTAAAGAGTTTGCTCTAGCTGTTTATTAGAATAGCCAGGATAGAGCTTTGCAAGTTGCACATAATCATAAACCTATTGCAGATTTAACACAGGCCCCCTTTCCCCACATCAAATTAAATTCTAGGTAAATTTCCAAATATAGTTTAATGGCTCATTTTCCTACTAACACTTTTATTTCCAGACTAGCTACATGTGGCCCAAAAGAAAAATTCACTCATCTTCTAGATTATAGGGGCATGCTATAAAACAAAGAATTAATGAATGAATAAGCGCAGAGATGGGTAGAAAATGGAAATACAATAATACTGAGACTCTCAAATGTTCAAATAAAAGGAATCGATCATCTTGATCCCTAGCAGCTGCTAGACGATGTCTAAGAAGTGGAATTGTTACCCTTTGTTCCAATATGAACACAAGTCTGGCTCTATCTCAGTGGTCCATTGGGTTTCCCCAATCCTCTTGTCTCCGGCAACCCCTTCAGAATATCTGTCTGAAGATAGTCCTTTAAAAAACCAGGAAGTGCTCTGTAGTTTCACATGTGTGAGTCATTAATGAAAATATTCAGTGTAAGTGAACTAGTTCATTAATTTACAGCTGATGAAGAAATAAGGAAAGTGTCCTCATCATTCTGAGCACTCTTTGTCTCCATGATGCTGGTTCATTTGCTTCTCATTAAGCATGATTGCCAGGTTAACTAATGTGAGAAAAACAAGAAAAGCAACAAAATGTTCGTTCTCTCTCTATCTCTGTCTCTGTCTCTCTCTTTCTCTCTGTCTCTGTTCCTGTCTTCCTTTTTCTCTCCCTATCTCTGTTCCTTCCCTCCCTCCTTCTCTCTCCTTTTCCCTCTGCCTGCCCTTGTCTATCTGCCTCTATTTCTTTATCTCTCTTCCTCTCCTTCCTCATCTCCCTCTCCCCCTCCTCCTTCCTCTTCCCCCCTCTCTCCTCAACATTTTCCATGTCCTGCTATCCTGGCGTGCTATAAAGGCCATAAGCTAGAAGGGAGAAGCTCTCTCCACCCTGACTCCCCATCCCAGTAGCCTGGTCCTGACTCCCTGAGCACCTGAAAGCAGAGCCGAGCCAGATCTCATGTCTCCAGTCCTTATCCTGGGGGATTCATACCCCTCCCAATGTCAGATCCTCTCTCTGGAGGCACAGAGAGAAGCCACGGGGTCCTCAGGGCTGAAGGCAAGGGTCCTGTACCACTGACAGCCCTGCCCCGAGGATGGCCAAAAGAGCAGGGAAGGGATCTAAAGCTGTCAAGTGAAGGCTGCAGCACTGCATGCTCTGCTCATTGCTGTCCACGCCCTAGGGAGGCTTCTCTGCCCAGGCAGCTCATAGCGCAGCTCAATGAAGGAGACTTTTTTCAGGACAGGGAAAGCATACAGGGGACTAGAGTCCTGAAGCTGTGCCCTTCTAGCTCATGGAATTCCCAGCTTTCTCTTCTCTCCAATAGGTGCCTTGACCACTACCACGTTGATCCAGGAAGGATTCCTGGAAGGAACTCCTCTGCTGTTTTATTCAGCCTGTTTAGACAGCCACAGAGGAGGGGAGAGAGAGAGGCTGGTCCCCTCTGGGGCAGCACCTGCTCCCTGGCTAGTCATACATAATTCAGCCGTCCTGTTGGACTGAGGGCTGTGAACAGATTAGATCTCTGGGTCAGAGTGAAGATGCTGGGAAATGGAGAGGCTCTCTTTGAGAACCGTCCAGACTCCCTGTTCAGTCTCCTTGGGGTGGAACCACCCATCGTGGCTCTGAAAAATCATTTCAGGAACAAGTGGAAAGAAAATGAATTGTTCCATTTGGAAAAGAGGACAAGAAATGATTTCAGTGTCTCTGCCTGACTGCTCCATTCCAAAAGCACGCAGTAAGCCCCAGCCAGGTGCCAGGTACCATGAGGTCCCCTGCCTTCAAGGAGGGAATGTCCCTTCTACCAGGGGAAAGCAACAGGGACACAAACAAGGCGATGATTAATTTTTGGGGTGGGGTGGGGCAGGCAAAACAGAAAAGGCCTCATTAGGAAGGAGGCAGTGTCTGAGCTTAGCCTTCGGGGAAGGCAGGGATTCCAAGAAGTCAACTGGAGAAGGGAGAGCGTGTCAGACTTAGGGGGTAGCGCAGACAAAGGCATGGGGCCAGGAATTAGACCATGTTCTGGGTGGATGGAGGGCTGGGGTGGCAAGCAAATAAACAGGTTTTGTTGGCGTGTAATGGACAGAGAAATAACATACCTCCCCGCTAAGACCTCCCAAGACCACCTCTCATCCAGCCATCCTCCTGAACCTGTGTGGACATTTGGTTTGCTGTTGTCCACTTCTATTTATTCACCTTTAGACAAGACCTTCAAAGCCCTTCCCTTCCTACCTTAGGGGAGTTCATTCAGGCAGTACTAGAATTCCATCCAGGGGCTGAGCTGCCCTGGCAGATGGTTGAAACTGAGCAAACCCACTGTCTTTCTGATCCCAAACCACTGCTCCTCCTGGACATGTATCCTGGACATCTTATCTACTCTTCCACCATAAATGTATCTCCTCCATCCCTCCCGCCATAAACTCCTTTCTACCTCTTTAAAGCAACAATAAAATCAACTCTAACGATGGTTCAGGGAGGGACAGGACAATCAACTTACCACGTCTGTGATTTCCCAGACTAAAACACCTTCCCCTGGCCACCACTCCCAGATGCTGCTGTCTTTCCCTACTAGAAGGTAAGTTTCTTGAGGTCAGAGACTCTGACATGTTTGTATTTGTAGCCCCAATCCAATGTCAAGGACTTTGGTGCCTTTTTACTCATCTGTTCACAGAAGATGAGTTAGATAAGGAAAAAGGGTCTCAATCACATAAACAGATACTTCTCTTACTCCTCATTGATGAAGAATGTCGTAAGACAGCCTTCTTAACTCTAATATCAATTGAACCCTGAAATGGGCTTCCAGGAAAGACAATGGGCTCTTCACCCTGGAAAATTGCCCTTAAAAGCTACAAAGAAAGCTGCCGTCTTGGATGATTGATTTCCTTGAAGGATTCGGTTGAAATCATACAAGTCCTATGCTACATTGAACAGATACAACTAGATGAAAGGGTGGATCATGGTAACAGCTTAGACTATATAAGTCAAACCACAGACCTGATTTTTTGACTGAAGGAAGTGTAAGCATTGCCACAGTCAGAAGACCTGAGTTCTAATTTACCAGTACTTTGCTCTATGACCTTGGCAGGCATTTTTATCATTCTGGGCTTCAGTTTTCTTACTTTTAGAACAACAGGATCAAACTAGGTCATTTCCATGGTCTTTTTCTGATCTGGTCTAATTGAATATTCTAAATATTCTGATCTCTCAATTAAGGTGGTTATTGCAATGCACTGAACAGTTTCTTGGGTGTAGAACTTGTAAGATATTATGGATTTATGAAATATTCTATAACAAATGCAATATCTTATATTAGAGAATAAGAATTAATGAATTCTTATCAGAAACTGTTAGCTGATTTTATTGTAACTTATATTAGAGAATAATAATGAATTCTTATCAGGAACTATTTGTTAGCTGATTTTATTATAACTTATATTAGAGAATAAGAATTAATGAATTCTTATCAGGAACTGTTTGTTAGCTGATTTTATTATATTAGAAATTAGCTAACAAACAGTTCCTGATAAGAATTCATTTCCCAGACATAGGAAATGTTTTCAGACTAAAGATGTCCTCTTTTCTTTGTTCATTATAGAATCGATTCAGTTACTTCAATAAAGCTTAAAATGGAAGGGGCGAGATTAAGTCATGGTTTTAGGTCAGAGATACCATTTTGTCAGAAGAGTAACCCTCCAGGTGGGGCCCACCACTGGAAGTTAACAAGGATTGCAAGTCAGGACTGGGAAAATTATACCCAGGGAATATCCACGGCTTTTCAGACTCTAATCAGTATTCATCCATTATTCTATTCTTTAATAAGCACATAAAGGCCTACTCTTAGTGGAGAGTTGCATTACACTGGGAGATAAGAGTAAAAAAATGTTAAGGAAGGACACAGCCAAACTTGTCCCTAAGGAACCTACAGGCTAATACTCTATTATATAACAAGTATATGTTTTTGTTCTAATATACTAGTTACCACGACAATGATGATGATGACTACTATTACTACTACTACTATTGCTATTGCTGCTGCTGCTATACTGTTTATTTTGTTGTTTTATTTATTATTTATATTATTGATTGATTTATGTTTATATTATTACTATAGTACTACTACTACTACTTCTACTGCTTCTGTACTATATTACTACTACTATTACTACTATACTACTGCTACTGCTATTATACTATATTACTACTATTATTACTGCTATACTACTGCTACTATACTATATTACTACTACTATTACTACTATACTACTGCTACTGCTATTATACTATATTACTACTATTATTACTACTATATTACTGCTACTATACTATATTACTACTACTATTATTACTATACTACTGCTACGGCTATTACACTATATTACTAATATTATTACTATAACTACTATACTATATTACTACTACTATTACTACTATACTACTGCTACTGCTATTATACTATATTACTACTATTATTACTACTATACTACTGCTACTGTACTATATTATTACTACTACTATTACTACTGTACTACTGCTACTGCTGTTATACTATATTACTACTATTATTACTACTATACTACTGCTACTATACTATATTACTACTACTATTATTACTATACTACTGCTACGGCTATTACACTATATTACTACTATTATTACTATAACTACTTTACTATATTACTACTACTATTACGACTATACTACTGCTATGGCTATTACACTATATTACTACTATTATTACTACTATACTACTGCTACTGTACTATATTATTACTACTACTATTACTACTGTACTACTGCTACTGCTATTATACTATATTACTACTATACTACTGCTACTATACTATATTACTACTATTATTTCTATAACTACTATACTATATTACTGCTACTATTACTATTACTGTACTATATATTATATATATATACTATATTACTATATTATTACTATACTATACTACTACTATTATTACTATTACTATATTACTACTATACTAGTACTATACTACGATACTGCTGCTGCTGCTGCTACTACTACTACTATTACTACTACTGCTCTACTGCTACTACTATAATAGTTTAGTAGTAGCATGTGCATTGGTAGTAGTAGTTACCTAGTTGGTTATTTTTGATATAATATTTTCTAATTTTCAAAACACTTTAAATATGTTAAGATAATCATTTTATGGATCTTAATTTACTCATCTGAAAAGAAGGCTTCAAAGGTCTTTTCTGTGTCTAAATCTATAATCTTTGAAGGACTCCAAGGGGCAAAAAATAGGAAGACTTGACATTTCAAGCCTAAAAAACACCATGAACAAAAGGGAAGAGATAAGAGATCACAGAAAATCTTTTACAAAGAATAATCCAACTTGGATAAATTCTAGAATTCATGTTAAAAAAAAAAGGCATGTAATGCAGAAATGTTTTAAAACTATCTTATTCAATAAGTTCATCTCATTGTTTGATATACAATTATGTTAATATTATAAAGAGTTGAAGAGTAATTTAAATGTAATTAGGACTTAAAAGATAAATTTTACAGAATGTAAAACTTTCTTTGTGTATGGAGCATTGTTTTTCTGAAATAAAAAATCAGAATAAAAAAAAAGGCATGTAAGAATAAACTAAAAAGACAGAAAAAAATGTCCCGTGGCCACAGTTTTTGTGGCAACAAAGATCTAGAAACAAAGTGAACACCTATGAATTGAGGAATAGATGAGCAAATTATATTGTATGAATGTAAGGGAATATTACTTCACTATAAGAAATTGAGAACATAAATCTATCAGAGAAGTATAGGTAGACTTATGAACTGATTCAAAGAATAGAATAATGAATACTGATTAGAGTCTGAAAAGCCATGGACATTATCAATTGATAAGATTATCTCAATATAAATGGAACCAACAATAAGAGCAAAAACCAAATGAATTCTATGCAATTACAGTGATCAAGTCTTGGTCACTAGCTTTTCAAAAACAGATGATCAAATGTATCTCTCCATTCTTTAGGAAGGTGGGGGACTATGGGTATGGAGGATTATATTTAATATAATATTCAGGTAGTAACAGTTTGGTTATTTTGTCTGACCTGTCACATACATCTTTCGTTTTGTTTTATTATATGAGATGACTAACTGGATAGGAGAGGGAGGAGTGGAGGGATATGTTCAGGGATGAAAACCTAAAGAGAGATAGAGACAGAGACAGAGGGAAGAAGGAGGGAAAGAGGGAGAAAGAGACTAGAAGTCACTGGATTCTTAAATGAAGGTTCTTAAATTACATATATTATACTACCTCTCTCCTGCCAACCCCAAAACTTATTTCTAGATTACTAAGAAATGGAAAATGAGTATATGCAGCTGTGTCACCATCAAAGAAAATATAGGAACAAGATTCTTCCTAGAAGGAACTGAAAAATGAGCTCAGACAGTACCATTCAACTCCAGGCAACTGGTTTCATGCAGACATGTTGACAAAGAGTCTCTATGACTTCTTTCCTTCCTTTTTATTCTCTACCACACCCATCTCATTTCTCTTTAGGAGAGAACAAATAATCTGGAAACTTCCAGATTGTTTAACCGGCTCTACAGGAAGATGCAGAATTTATAGCAGATGATATATAAAGGAAAAGCTAAATAAGATGTCTGATAAATATCCTTGTCACCATAATAAAAGTCTAGTATTGAGGTATAGAATGCATTTAAACTTTCTGGGACTCTGTTTCCTCATCTGTGAAATAAAGGGATTGGACTTGAATAGAAAGAACAGAAAAAAAGATATTACGATCTTAGATGTTCTACTGGACTTGTGATCTTCTCAATGGAGGAATACCCTCCAGGGAGGAAGATCCAATCCATTCATGCCTTCTCATCCTGTGCTACTGTGGTTCATATAACTTTTCATTTAAGGTCCCTTATAACTCTCGGTCTATTGCCCTATCTCCAATGACTTTGGATGGCCTGCAACTCTGAGCTTATAACATTTGATAACTTACAACTGTATATCATTGCCAGAAGAACATTAATTTTTCTCTGTACCAGGGAGCAGTTTGGAATTGTTAAAATCACCATGCAATTTTCTAAATACAATCTAGTCTGCTATGGAGATAAGAAAAAAGTGGGGGGGTCATTTCAAAGCTTGACATGAGATCTAAATAAGTAGGACAAAAAATTGGGAAATACAACAAATTTGTCATCATTTTCATAACTATCTATTCCATATTAAAGATAATGAAAACATTAATGACATTTGGACCTTTAACACCTCAGTCTCCAGGATGCTCTTTAAAGATTAGAAAGGACACTTGAGAAAATGAAATAGTCGGCAAAAAACTATCTTTAGAGCCAAGAAGGTGTGAGAAATTATTTCTCTCTGATATTAATAACTAAATATTATATTATGACCAACTATTTTCCTCTTTTCTACTTCTTCATCCAAAAATCAACCACTGTGAGAAATCCCTCTTAAAAATGTTCCCAGGTCAAGATCTAATCAAAGACAGTAAATAAATTCTAAGTTTTAGCTAATGGTTCGTTCCTGCTCATTGTGTTTGCTCAGGCAGGTCTGGGAAAATGTGGGTCCTCCCATTTGTCAGACAAGTATTATAGAAACTAAGAAGTCTCTTTAAGGTTTGGGTGATCCAAGTCATACCTCCCAAGATCCTCATTGTAATATAACAGCACACCCTGTCATCGTAATATTGTAATATTCATTCTCTCATTAATTTTTAATCAGTCAGCATTGTTTGCCACCCTTAAGAACACCTGCTCTTCTAAGGGCATATATAAACTGTGAGTGGTGGACTCACAGTCTTTGGTTTAAGAGAGAAAGGCAAAGACCATTGTTATATTAATAAACATGCTGATTTTTATAATAAGATGATTAAATTGTTCAAAAACTCTCTTTAATAATTACAAAGGCTTATGGTTAGGTTCAATCTTCTGACCCCAGCCAAGTCATTTAGCTCCAGGGCTTGGTAAGAAAACTCCAAAAATGGGTCCCTATAAGCTGCATATTGATTTTTTTTAATCACAAATGAATATTATTCATGGGGCACAGGATGCCTGTGGATGACCCAGGAAATTACTGACACTCAAAGTTACAGGCAAGGAGCCCACCTTCAGGTTCATTCAATTCATTGGGAGAGGAATTTTCCTTTCTGGGATTACCTTCTACCAATGAAATTACAGGTTTATTTCCTGTCCATTATTGAGAAGATGAAGTTGGAAAGGACACTGAGGATATCTGCAATGGAAAGGGGGCATCTAGAAGATTGTAGAGAAGGAAGACTTCTTAACTTGGAGGCAACTTGACATCCCATTCGTGTAAAGATTTAAGGGATTCCATAACCCTAGATGAGGTTATATCTTGATTTTCAATAACTCCTAACTGAAATTTAGCATTTCTTTTTATTATGAATGTCAGAAATAATATCTAGGGACTCAACAATCTTTGCCGGACTGTCAAAAAAGGACTAGGATATAAAAAACAAACAAACAAACAAAAAAGGTAAAAAACCCTTGCTTTACAGAAAGCTGGGATACAACTTTATAGTCACTGTTCCTGATAAAGGATTCATTTCTAAAATATATAAAAAATGGGCTAAATTAATAAGAATAAAAGTCAGTCCCCAATTGATAAATAGCCAAAGGATATGAACAGACAATTTTTAGATGAAGAAATTAAAACTACCTATAGTTACATGAAAAAATGTTCTAAATCACTGTTAGAGAAATGAAAATTATAATAACTTATACTTAGAAAATTGGCTAAGATGACAGGAAAAGATAATGATAAATGATGGAGGGGATGTGGGATAACTGAGACACTGTTGGTGGAATTGTGAACTGATCCGACAGTGCTGGAGAGCAATTTGGAACTATGCCCCACAGGGCTCTCAAACTGTGCATGCATGCCCTTTGCTCCAGTAGTGTTCCTACTGGGCTTGTCTCCCAAAGAGATCATAAAGGAGGGAAAGGAAACCACATGTACAAAAAATGTCTGTGGTAGCTCTTTTTGTGGTGGCAAAGAATTAGGCCCATCAGTTGGGGAGTGGCTGAATAAACTGTACTATGTGAAAATAATGGACTATTATTGTTCTATGAAACGAGTAACAGGCTGATTTCAGAAAAGCCTGGAAAGACATGAACTGATGTTGAGTGAAGCAAGCAGAACCAGGAAAACTTTCTACACAGCAACAAGACTGCGTGATCAAGTATGATAGACTTAGCTCTTCTCAGCAATACAATGATTTAAGGTGATTCCAATAAACTTTGGATGGAAAACGCCATCCTCATTTAAGGGGGGACCTATGGAGACTGAATGCAGATCAAGTATATTGCTTTCACCATTTTTTCCTTATTTTTCTTTCTCATTTTTTTTCCTTTTTGTTGTGATTGTTTTTTTCATAATATGTAGAAATACATAGATACATATATGGAAATATGTAAAAAAAATTTTTAAAAGAATCTTTGCTTTAAGGGATCAATTTATAAAACATCTCAGAGAAAAGATACCAAAAGAATAGAAAGAAGACATCATTCAATTGTTCTTCTGGATTTGTGATTTTCTCTTGGCGGTGTGGAGGAATGAACTACCATGGTATAGATTTCATTCTCTTCATATGTGAGTGTGGTTCATGTAAACCATCAATCAACAAGGATTTATTAAGCACCTATTATGTGCTAAGATGTTGTGACTAGAGTTCCTAGGGGATCAATCAACAAGGATTTATTTTAAAAACCTGTTATGGACCAAGAACTGTTGTTCTTCTAAATTCTCCACAACTGATCAATTGACAAGTAATTATTATATGCTTATTAGGTGCCGGATGCTGGGGATACAAGTAACAAGACTGGTATAATATCCTACTTACAAAAAGCTTACATAGAATACATCTTTCTATTTGAAAAAAATATAAATATATATTCTCTACTTCTCCCTCTACAAATAAGGCAATGAAAAGGAAATACTATTGACTCCATGCCTCTACTTTCATTTTTATGACATCATAAAAGATAAATATTATCAAAGATATCCTTCATCAATATATGAGGAGGGAACAGGTGGATTTCTCGATGACACTATTGGCTGCATAGGACAGAGAATGCAAAATTTCATTGTGTTATTACATCTTGATTTTTTAGAAAAGGAATGTGAACAAAGTCAACAGAATAAAATGCAATTTTCAAGGCTCTCCTCCAACCAAAAGTCTCTCACCCATGGGCTCCTTTAGAGTTTGCCAAATCCCACCCTTGAGACCCAGAGCTAATGGTAGCTCCAAATGAGAAAGCCGAACTAGAATTCTTCGTGATTCAGGAGCTGCTGGCTAGAAGGCCCAGCTCTACCTGCCCAGGGCCCTGTTTGTTTTTACTTGAGCATCTCCCTATGAGGGATTCCTCTATTCCTCCAGATCCTAACTTTTCGTTAAGGGAAGTGCAAAGAAAGGCCACATTCAGCCTGCGTCCCATGAATGTTTGCCCATTGTCTCGGGTTACACAGAAAATAGTCACTGTCTCACAAGCTACAAGAAACCGAAGGCAGATAGTATTTTATTTTTGCTCCTTTGGGAGTCTGAGAGAAGATGGAGAGAAAGAGATCCTTTGTCCTTTGCCTTCGTCTTGTGGCTCTCAAACTCCTGAATTTCATCACACTTTTACTGCTCAAAGCCAAGGTCTCCAAAGCTGACGCCCAACCCCCCATCCTGAGGTGGGTGGTCCTCAGCTGCAAAAACACATTCCCCCAAACCCTTTGGGTAGTTGGTTAGTTCCACCAGCTTTCACTCCTAGGTGGAAAAATAAGGCTTTGTTTGAGTTCGAGTGCAGATGTGATAATGAGACTTAGGGGCTGGCCCACGGCTCATCTCAGATTGGGAGAAGGAAAAGGGGCGGTAGAGTGTAGTTTTAGGGGGTCCATTGGGCCCCAACACTAAGAGAGGAAGAAAAATGGGGAGGATGTGATAGGAAAGAAATGGAGAAGGAAAAGAAGGGCAAGAGAATGATGGCTGGGATGAAAGACAGAGGGGAAAATGGTGAAGATGTAAATCCTCCAAAAGATCTGTGATCACACTGATTAGAAAATTCCCTTTATTGAGGCAGATTATAATCCAACCATCCCTGCCCATATTTACCCTTGTCTTTCCATAAGTTCACCAGCCGTGAACCTATTTTTCCAGAAGTCTTTCCTTTTCCGAGCCGGAGAAGAGAATGGCAAACTCTAATCCAAATGGGATCATGAAGAATCGTGCATGACTGAAATGGCTCAAAAACAACGGTAACAAATATCGGTCTCAGACTGTTTCCAGTTTCCCCAGGAGTTTTTATAAAATAGGAAGTCCTTTCCTCAATAACATCCCGGGGTTTATCAAATGTCGGGTTACTGAGTGGCAATGTAGTCTACGAGGCTCCGGGAGTCTATCAGTCTATCTGCCTCCACAGATAAGGACTGTGACCTCATGTGGCTCCTGGAAGATGGAAACAGAGAGTATTTGTGGTTCAAAAAACGCTCCTCACCATGGCCCAGCTTAGTCCTGAGAACAAACTCCTCACTGGCATGAACAGAGGCACAGTGTGCTCCATCAGACCACATCTGGAGTATTGTGTTCATTCCGGGACCCACATTTTAGGAAGGAAATTGTCAGATTGGACCACGGCCAGAGGAGGGAGCGCAGAAGGCTGTAGGGAACTGGAGACTGTGATAGTCAAGGCTCAGTGCAAGAAAATAGGAATATTTTGCCTATTACAGAGAAAACTAGGGGGAGTCAAGATAGCTGTGTACATATCTGAAGGACGTGTGCCAGAGGGACTGTGTTTGTTCTGTAGAACAAGGGTACAAGTTTCAATGAGGATATTTTGGCTTGAAGTATGGAAAACCGTCTTACCCACTAGAAGGGTAGCACGGGCTGCCTCCGGAACTAGTGAGCACCTTCCCTCGGGAGACCCCAAGAGGAGGCTGGAGGAGCACTCGCTTGGTGAGGGAGAACTACAGTTTCTCCCAATTTGGGGAGAAATTGTGCAAAGGAGAAGGAAGGGAAAGTCTGTCTCTCTCTCTCTTGTCTGTCTCTGTCTCCATCTTCCTCTCCCTCTGTCTCTCTGTCTCTGTGTGTGTGTCTGTCTGTCTATCTCTGTCTCTGAAAAAACAATAGGGAATCTGAGGATGTGACAGAATGAAAGAAGACTCCACTTCCATGGTGGGAGACAGAGCAGGGGGGTGATAGACAGAGCCTCTGAGTGTTCACAAGGATCGCTGAGAGCATCGAGGGCCATAAACACTCAGCTCTCCCAGCTACTGGTTCTCTTTGGCCTTTCTTCTCATCACGTTATGCATTTTTCCTTGGAATAACCTCACAAGATTCCACAGGAACATTGCCAAGGAAGGGGAGAGCCCAGACCAGCTGGGAGAGGTTTCCAAATTTTGGGGGTTTTTCTTCCATTCTGTCTTCCCCTTTTTTGGTCTGATTTTTAAAAATCAAAATCGCCAGGGGTGAGTGGCTCTGGCTAAGGGCCTTCAGCAGACTCCATCCTCCCCACTGAGATCGCTTTCTTCTCTTTCTCAAGCTATAAAACCCTTCCTGGTTTTCATTAAAAGGGTTTTCCAACCAGACTCCTGCTCGGTACAGAGACTTGTTAAAGGAGCAATGGAAAATGTTATAAACAGTTTTCGGCTAATGGGTAAAACATGTGGGAAAGTGGGTGAGCACTTCAGGCCACCCCCCCCCACTCCAGCTCTTTTAAACTTGACCATCACCCACCTTCTCAGTAACCTTTGCTAGGAGGCAAACAAAGGGTCAATCTGGCTCGATTTCTGTCAATTGTCCCAATCTGGCAAAGGACTCTGCTGAGAGAGAGGGAGAAACAGGGGAAAGAGACAGAGACAGAGGGACAGAGAGAAACAAAGGAGACAGAAACAGTCAGAGACAGAAAAAGACACACACAGAGAGACAGAGATTCCTACAGGAGACAGAGACAAATGGAGAGAAAGAGAAAGACTGAAAAAGAGACAGACAGAGAGAGACAGAGACAGAGAGAAACAAAGGAGACAGAAACAGTCAGAGACAGAAAAAGACACACACAGAGAGACAGAGATTCCTACAGGAGACAGAGACAAATGGAGAGAAAGAGAAAGACTGAAAAAGAGACAGACAGAGAGAGACAGAGACAGAGAGAAACAAAGGAGACAGAAACAGTCAGAGACAGAAAAAGACACACACACAGAGACAGAGATTCCTACAGGAGACAGAGACAAATGGAGAGAAAGAGAAAGACAGAAAAAGAGACAGACAGAGAGAGACAGAGACAGAGATTCCTACAGGAGACAGAGACAAATGGAGAGAAAGAGAAAGACAGAAAAAGAGACAGACAGAGAGACAGAGACAGAGAGAAACAGAGAGAGATGAATGGAGAGAAAGAGAATGACAGAAAAAGAGACAGAGACAGAGAGAGACAGAGAGAAACAGAGGAACAGAGAGAAACAGGGGAGATAGAAACAGAGTCAGAAAAAAAGACACACAGAGAGAGAAAGAAACAGAGAGAGATGAATGGAGAGAAAGAGAATGACAGAAAAAGAAAGACAGAAAGAAATGAGGAGAAAGAAACAGAGCGAGACAAAGAGAGAGTTGGGAACTGAAGAATCCTGGCAGCAAAAATTCACAAAATCGTAGCTGGAAAGGATTTTAAGAGTCATTAAGTCCAACCCCCTCTCTTTACAGATGAGGAAACTGAGGTTTGGAGGTTAGTTGACTTCTTTGTATCCTCAGTGGCTAGCACAATGCACGGCAGATATATGCTCTTAATAAATGTCTGATGACCAACTGATCTCTGGTCACAGTAGATGAGAAAGAATGAATTTGAATCCAGATTTAACTGACACCAGGCCTCTAGCCACAAAGCCACTCTTCTCTGAAAGAAAAAAGCTCAAAAGGTAAGAACCGTAAGGGAGCTCAGAGGTGCCTTTCATCTTCTAGATGAGGAGCTGAAGCCCTGAATATCACCTGCAGAGTATCGCCCAGGT